>NC_087214.1:78671229-78688729 GCF_015104395.2 Macrobrachium nipponense | reverse complement strand
GCAGGCGCCCATGCACCCAACTCGAATAGTTAAGCGAGCCAGAGAGTATTACAATAAGCTTTAGTCCTCGGAAAGACCCTGTTACCATCTTCGCGAAAGAGGAAATCAACACCTATCTCATGACTTTCCAGAGACCACAGTATGGGATGTTCGACTTGTTATCAAGGAAATGACGAAGGGGAAAGCACCGGGACCAGATAACATCACATTGGACCTAATTAACAGATGCTGATGAGCCAATCCAAGTCAAACTGGCACGACTATTCGATGAACGTCTGAAGAAGAGCAAAATGCCAGAAGAGTGGAATAAAGCCATCCTCATTCTACCGTACAAAAAAAGGTGACCCCGGGACATGAGCAACCAACGACCAATCAGCCTCCTTAATGTTATTTATAAGATCTTCACCAGAGTTATCACTAATCGAATTGCAAGTAAGCTTGATGGAAATCAGCCAAGGGAACAAGCAGGCTTTAGAAGAGGCTACTTCACAATTGACCATCTACAAACAGTAAACCAGATCATTGAGAAAACAAACGAGTATTAAATCCCACTAGTAGTCGCACTTGTAGATTACACCAGTGTTTGACTCGGTCGAAACTGAGGAGGTCATGTCAGCGGTGGAAGAACAGGGAGTTGACTCAGTCTACATCAATGTCCTCCATCACATATGTGACCATGCACCATTATTTATTCGCCTCCACAAGGACTCAGAACCATTCCAACTCAAGAGAGGAGTCAGACTAGGTGACACAAGCTCACCCAAACTGTTTACTCCCTGCCTGGAGAGAGATTCCGACAACTCAACTAGCAAGAAAAAGGAATAAGAATAGATGGAGAATACATAAGTCACCAATGATTTGCTGATGACCTCATTATCGTTGCCCCCACCAAAGAAGAGCTTCAACAAATGCGCACCGAGCTCAATGCAGTAAACAAATCAGTAGGCCTCCACATGAACTTCCGTAAGATCAAAGTCGTGAGCAACAAATACACTGAAAATGCAGATGACATACTTGACACTGAAAATCAACAAATTGAGGAAGTGGACAACTACATCTACCTTGGATAACGAAAATCTCTACATGACGCCTCCAAAGAGAGCGAAATAAAAAGAAGAGTAACCCTCGGTTGGTGGGCGTTTGGAAGAGCCAGGACAGCGTTAAAAAATAAGATTCCCATCATCTTCTAAAGGAAAGTTTATGATCTGTGTATCCTCCCCACTGTCATCTATGGGGCAGAAACTTGGAATCTAACAAAAAAAACTTTCCTTCAAATTACGAACAATGCAGAGGGCACATGAGAGAATTATGTTAGATCTAACTTGAAGGATAGAAAAACAGCTAAATGGATACGTCAAAAAACTAAAGTAAAGGACATCCTTGAAACCATCCGTAAGTTCAGGTGGAACTGGGTGGGGCACATTGCCAGGATGGACAGACAACAGATGGACATCACGAACAGCCTTCTGGACACCCCAAGGAGACACAAGAAACCGAGGGAGACAACAACCCGATGGTGACAATGGACTAGACCAACATGAACGACAGTGGCACAGAGCAGCGCAGGATAGAAATCTGTGGAGGAACCTTGGGAAGGCCTTACATCCAACGAAGGACTTTTGAAGGCTGAATTGATGATGATGATGATGATATGTGTGTCTGTTCATAAATGTGCATGAATTTCAGAAAATCCCGCCATTTGCGGATTAATGTCATGATACCTAATGCATGTAAGATTAATTGTCGTATTTCTGTTAATATATCCCTCTCGCTTTTTCCCTTCTGAAAATAGTACTACTACATGCTTTCAGGTACTTAGGAACAAAGGCAATAAAAAGGAGAAATGTAGGATTCTGAAAAAATAGGGATGGCTAAAAGAATGGAAGACGAGACTACCGGACTGGAATAGAAGGTTCGAGAAGAAAGTGGAGAATGGAAATCAAGCCACCTGTGAAGGGTCACGAACAGGAATGCAAGTTTCTCGCCTATTTTCTTTGGCCACGCCTTGTTACTGTTAGAGCGTGTTTACGTTTATATGGGTGTGGTGGTGTCCGCAAGAAGGGCAAGAGGAGAGAAGAGTAGAGAGAAGAGGATATGAGAGGAGAGATAGAGAGAGAGAGGAGAGGAGAGAGAGAAGATTACTAAAAGTGATTTGTTTTAACTATTCAGTGTCTGAACCTCTCCAGGACAACCAATATCAATCACAGTTACAATGCAAGGTTTCTTATGGAGGCTCTCGGGAAGATTTTACATTACTTTTGTTCCTTTGGCGTTTCATGGTCATTATCGTGAATGGAATACATCGAACTGCGTCCCTGTCCATTGACTTAAGATTTTTTTCTTCAACCTCAATCAAGACACTCAGGTGTCTAGTTTGAGACTAACGATTTTAATTATATGAAACACATGACGAAAACATCAGTTACAGAGAGTACTCTCGTGAGAGGGTAATCGTCTTTTACTTCGCGCGGTTTCCTCGTTTGTCATGCCTGTTCTTCCTACCCGGTCGATTTTTGGTTTTCCTCTTCCTTGTAAATGAATGAACCTTTCCTTTCAACCAGTCTCAGGCTCCGAACTATTTCAGAAACATTTGAATGTGTGAAAAGCTGAGGCACCATAAAATTCCCGAACTGTAAGAACCCTGTCTTGTCTGTGTTTGGTAGTACCTAAAAAGACGAGTTCGCCAACATCACTCATTGTCGATTACAAAAAATACAACGACCTGCGTAATCTACGAGAAAGTTGTCATTTATTATCTTTATCGGTTAACATTGTTGACTTTCTTAACAGCATCAAAATAATATTTGTTTGTTTTCTGGATGAACCTTCTGGTTGCTATAACTGAATATTTGGAGATTAAACACGACTGCATTCGTTGAACGGACCCATTTCATTATACAAATTCTTCTGAACAAACAAAAAATAAATAAATAACATTTAAATTTGGAAAGCTGCTAAAAGCGGTTCTTAGAACTCTGTAAAATGAAGCAATATTATATCTTTTTAATTTTTTGTTTTTGGGTTTGGGAAAACTCTCTTATCGCGAGAGTATATATAATGACTTTCTTATAGGTCCACAATACCTAAAAAGAAAGTGTTGCGAGATTCTTTGTTGTAATTTAAAAACCCTTTAAAAACCTTACAAAGTTTTACAAAGATGAACCCAGGGAAGCGTTTCGAAAGCTTTTGTAAAAGGGTTATCAAAATTATACACTAACCCGTAAACGTTTTCGTTATTATTGGAGGACCCTCTCGTAAGCCTTAATTATCTTCTTGGGCTTGGGGCTCTTGAACGTATAACCAAATCAGTATAAGTTTTTCAATATTGTACCGACTTTCTTTTGAACTCTGCCCTTTATACTGGGGCATGCTATTGATTGTGCCAACCCCGTTTCCCGGTAATTTAGTTTGTTGAAAATAGACACGCGAGCCCATAATGGACTTAATATATTTGAATTTTCTTGCAAATTAAATACTTGAACAAAAATTTTAACACGAGTTTTTTGGAAACTGAAAGAGAAAGAATTAGGTGTATCATGAATGATTGATCTTTCTATCCGTCTGTCTACAACATGGACCCAGGAAACTTACAACCTGAATAGAACAAAAGGAAACTGTGGCGGAGGGTTTGAAGACTGACTCCAGGCCAACTGCTGTCCAATTTGTTCGGAGGCCCCACTGAACATTTTATTTATTAAAAAATTTAAAAACGAAGCTTGTGTTAGCAATTTTTTGAATAAGGAAGCGGGAAGGGTGGCTGTTTGGTTACAGACGCGTGGGTTGAGATAATGGGTGTAGTAAGGTATAATTTTACTGTGGTGTGTGTGTGTGTTGGTGTGTGTGATATAAACAGCATGTGTCGGACTGGGTCTAAAAATTGTGGTGGACCAGCTGAACACACGGGGGCGGGGAGGCCTCTTACCTAACCCTCATTGATACCAAATATATAACAACCTTTGATAAGTCCACCACTAAAGACAAATAATTTCTAACATTTTTAATTACTCACTAATAAGTGTAAATCAAGTAATTTTCCATGGGTTTCTTATGCGTAAAAAGTTAAGTATAACCTTAGTTTTGTTACCAGTACCACTGAGTCTGATCAACAGCCTTTCTTGAGGGCTGGTCCGTAAGGATTCTGATATTTTTTACATGTGGCTAGGAAACCAATTTGGTTTCCTCATGATTCCAGCGTTGGCAGGCCGAGCCGGGGAATGAAACTTGGGTACCTCACCGGACTGGTAGGCGCAGGCTTCTTATATGTGAAAGGGGTGTCCCACTTGCCATCGGGGTGAAGCTGGCAACCTGGCCGGCCAGTGCCTCCACTGGATGCCATTTGTAAAGGGAATAGGTAGTTGTGAGTATAAGTCCTGGAAAAGGATATACAGGCACCATAGGCAAAATAAATGGAATGATGTGATTGTTTTAAACAGGACCGCCGCAGAAACACCTACCTTTTTTTTTTTTTTAAAAACTTTTTTAAATAACCGGATTTTTTTTTTTTTACTTTCGAAGAGAAGTCAGTTCGCAAGCAGAATGGGAAGGTCACCATTAATCCTCGGATCATTCAGAAAGTCAGGGAAAACTATACCTACAAGCCGTTGAAGACAGGAGTGTAAAATGCTATACTTTTTTAACAGGAAAGTAGTGAAAAGACATAGTTAACGCTCCATGGATGATGCAACAATAAGGCTAGCAGAAAGTAAAGGCCCTGAATAATCCCGAAAGAAAGTGTGTGCGAGAGAGTTGAAGTGTGTTTTGGTTTTGTTTTTTTGTTTTATGTGTTTTTTATGGGGTTTGTTTTTATATTTTGGTGCATGGAACCCAGTGGTTATTCAGCAACGGGACCAAACGGCTTGTACATGACTTTCCAGAACCAACGTCGAGAGTGAACTTCTATCACCCATAACATACACATCTCCTCACCCCTCGTGGGAATGCCTAAGAATCGAACTCCGCTACTACCGATCACTGGCCACTGAATGATGCTGAGAGTGGAGGAGTGCTGACAAGGCTTTTTCCATTTTTTCTTATACATAATAATAAAAACACATGGAAGTTTAAACAGGTTGGTGCTGGCCACGTAGACCTTCCCCACTCACCCCCCCCCCCCCTTTCCCCGGCAGTCCCCCCAACTCTTCCCTCCCTCAACTTTTTTTTTTTTTTTAAGAGGAAAGTATTCTTATTGAGCAACATCAAATGGGGATATTTCTGGAATTGACTCTGTGATTTCCAAGAGCGGATATTGTGGTAATCCTTTTCTCTGTAAAAAAAAAAAAATTAATTAACTTTTTTTTTTGTCCAAGAATCAATTTTGTTCTACGAACGGTTTTTTGAACATCAGATTCACTGTTTGTTATTGGGTGATAATTTACACAGACCCCAGACATAATATCTACACTAGAGACCTGCAAAAGGCAAACTAGCCAATTAACATTGCAGTCAATATGCCAAGAAAATCCATCAGAATTTTGAAGTCACTATAAACTGTCTGTATCCTGGATTTAGACACTGACTGTTACCACACACACCACACAACACCACACACACCCATAGGATTTAGACACTGACTGTAACACACACACACACCACACACATACCAACCAACACAACACACAACACATATATTATATATTATAAATAATATATATCTATATTATTGATTAATTATATCTATTATATCTATATATATGACTGGTAAAAGTTGTTTCTGTAACAACATAATTCCATCTAATAAAAGGGAGCCCATAAAACACCAAAATTGTAGAGAGAAAACGTTACTATATTTCAGAAGTCTGCTGTCCATCTCTCTTCATGGTAATATTGAATGTAGAAAAAGTTTACAGTAAAAGGTTGGTATTTATACCAAGCGATTCGTTACCCAAGTAAGCCAATTTATGTCACCCCCGCTGATAATCTTTCCCTTTTAATCTTACTTAAGCGTTGGTTTTTGAATGAACACTGCGTCGACGATGTCCGATTGTCCAATTCCCGCCTTTTGAGAGTGTTTCGTTAACCTGCTTCTCTTTTATTAAGGCCGAATTTCCCATCATTTGACTTCTTGTACCAGGCAGTTGCTCGCTATAAATTATACCGTGACATATTCCAGTTTATTCATTGGTTATGTTCATTTATATGGTTGAAAATATCTGAAGTTTCTGTTGTCCATACCTAACTGACCGTTTGTGTTGTATTAATCTCTGGGGAAGTGATTTAACCTGTAAATCCGATGGTAACGATTGGTCCACAGTCCTGGCATGGGATCCTCATATACCCCAGAGTCCTTTGGCGATGTCCTTTATTGTTGGACGTTAATCAGGGATTTGGCTAAGGTAATTTTGGGTAGGTCAAATGCTTAGTGTCAACTCGTTAACTTGAATCACATTTTCTTGCGGGGGGTACTATATGAGTAATCGTAACTATCTTCAAAAATGATATTGTTATGGTTACAATCAAAGTTTCATACATTTACCTTACCTGGCGAATATATAGACATAGCGTAATAGCTTCCGTCGTCCCCGAAAAACATAAATTTCAAAGATTTCGCACAGCCCACTCGCTACAGGTATGGTTTCAGGTGATCCTACCGGGCCTGCCCTGGGCGGCAAGGGACTATGGAACCTATCCCCTGTTTTCTATCCATATTTTCTTCTCTTCCACCTGTCTCCTCCGGCGGGGAGGCCTGGGTGGGCCGTTTTCAATTTGTATTATATCTGCCACAGGTAAGTATTATGAACTTTCTTGTAACATAATCAACATATCATTTTCATACATCAACTTACCTGTCATATATACTACATAGCTGAATTTGGCACCCTTATCCGGTGGAGGGTAAGAGACGTCTACTATATGGAATTAGACAGGTAAACAACATATTTGTTGTAGGTTATAAATAAAACCTTGGGTTCCTACCTGATAGGTTGGTATACCTTCGTGGGTGTTTGCCTCCCGTAAAGGGGGGGTAGTCTGCATCATCTCTCAACAGAAAACTTTAGCGAGATATATGATCTATGGCCCAAAAGAAAAAAGTTTCTTGTGGGTCTGTGCCATGGGGTCTTATCCGCTTACCTACTTCGCCAAGAGCCTGAAAGGTGAACTTTGTCAAATGGTGCTTGATCTTACTTAATGACAATTCACACCTTATGCAAGGAAGTACACATCACCAATCCCGACCAACCTGATCCTAACCATTTTTATGTTCGAACTAAGGATTGTTTCCGAGTTTATCCCGCGAACTTTCTTCACAACAACCGTAACTCAAATGCCACCTACTAGCCCCACCCATACATAATTTTCTAAAAAAAAAAAAAAAAAAATTATACCTTCATGCTGAATTACGAAATATGACCAAGGCTTCTCTTTACTGAAACGAACGATGTACGGCCGCCCGTGGCTAAACCAAGTCCCTCCATTGTTCTAAGAGACTCCAGACCGCTATCCAAAAAGAATAAAGTATATACTTTAAGGGATTGGTTGTGCGGCTCCCGTTACCCAGAAATCCGTATCCTCCCCGCCGATACGAAAGGAGCCCCAGAGAAAACACTTCCTCATATGTCACAGCACGAAACGTCCTTTTCCAAGTAATGAGAATGCAATACTGAGTTTGCATCTCCAAAATGTCGTATCTATGATGTTTTTCAGCGACCATATTTCTTTATGAAAAGTCGAGAAAGACGTCGCTACTTCTGCTCTCACTTCCATGAGCTTTAAACTTTCAACAGTCCGCAACACTGTTCCGTCAAGAACAGACCTTATGCGCGTCTTGGTAATGACGTTCCTCCTCAAAGAATGCCAGAGGCATTCTTGGAATCAAGTCATTTGTTGGGTGGGGTCTTTTTACCGTGCGCTACCAAATAGACCTTTGTCTAGAGCCTCCATCTGATGCTTTATTTCCTCTGAATGTAGAACTTTTAGCGAGCTCTTACACGGGCAATAGAGTATCTTTGTCGCTTCTCTTCCTTACAGGACTCGATATGCATGCCTTTGACCTTCGAATGAACTTAGGCCCACAGGTATTCGAGGGATTCCTCATTCTTAAGCTAAAAAAACAGGGTCTTAAACGAGCAAATATCTGGAGTCTCCCTTGAAACCTACTTTATCCTGCAGAGCCATTGTATTCCACTAACTCTCCTTTGGCCGCGTAGCTAAAGATTCAATAAGGAATAGGCATTTTTCTGGTGATGTCTCGAAACGAAGCCAGATGAGGAGGTTCGCAATTCTTTCATATGAAACGAAACTTGAGAACCTCACGTCTAGGTTCCCAGTTTCGGAGGGACCGGTTTGGTTCCTTCCGGTTCGACTTTGCAATGTCTCAAAGGACCCTTATGGCGAATCGTGGATAATCTTTTATTATCTGCCGATCTACAAATTCCTGCTATTCCTGAAGACTGCCGAAGATGCATACTTTCTGTATCCCCGTTTTGTTTTTTTTGGTTGGTTTTTTTTCTTTATTGTGGATACAGCTAGATGAGATCGCTCTCTTCAGGAATCGAAGGAAATCAGCAATTTCCGGCTGATAGAGGTAGTGGAGGAATGGACCCACTTGTCTTAGTTCTACACCCCACCTTCTAAAACCTTCCCACTTTGACTGATATACTTTTCATATGTGGAGGGTTTCTGGCGGTGCTCTCTGCGATCGCGCTTGCTAACGTTCGCGAAGAACCCTCGGCTCGCTCATGGACGGAGTCCTTTTTTGATAGTCGAAAGGCAGTCAGAGCGAGAGCGGGGAGGTTTTGAAATGATACCTCCTTGAAGTGTGGCTGTCCTGAGAAAGATCCATCCCTTGCTTGGTAGGGTGATCTTGGGAAAGTCTAACGATCCACTCCTACCACCTCCGTGGAACCAACATCTTTGGGCCGGCCAAAAGGGGGCTATCCAATGTCATCCTCGTCTCCTTTTGACTCCACAAACAAACTTTTTTTAGGTACTAGTCCCAGGATTTTGAATGGAGGAAAAATAAGCATATACGTTCTACGCGAGACCAATCTAGCAGGAAGGCGTCTACCAAAAAAAATAAGATCTCTTTGGGTCTTCCACGACCGGGAGCAAAATACTGCCAGCCTTTTTTGGAAGATGAATGTTGGTCGAAGAGATCCACATGAGGTTGTCCCCCGACAGAAATCGACCAGAGAATCTTGACACACCTCCTCGTGTAGGGTCCACCTCTGTATGCAGTACCCTGGTTCCCTCCTTCTGAGTCTGTTCCCGCGCCTCACATTCTTTACCTCCCTGAACGAACCTTCGTCAGAAGGGAGATTTGTTTTCCTGTGAGAGCGTCCAAAACGGCCAAAGGGTCTCTCTGTCAAGCTCGTAAGGAACCGAGGTGAGTGAGGTCCTCCTCCTTGTTTTCGGAAGAAATGTGGTGCAAGTGCCGGTTGGTGTTGTCCCGCGTTTACTTGCAACTACTTTGTTCGACCCAACCAAGAGGTTCTAGACTCTTCCAAAGCCAGATGCACGGCGAAGAGCTCCTTGCAGTTTATGTGCCTGAAGACACCTGCCCACTGGTTTCCCAGGTGCCTGACCACCATTCCTTCGAGCCTAATGTTGCTCCCCTCCTTTCCTTTCCTTACGACCGTCGGAGTACAACACTAGGTCTGGGTTTCTGGGTTTTCTTATAGAGATCCCTTTTTTCCTTTGTTCTTTCTTTCGATGGGGGCAACCACCTATTCCATGGTTGCGGTCTTAATCTCCCCACTGGAATGGGAAATGGCGTCCCTGAAAGTTGTCCAGTTTTTTCCAACTCCAAGGACTTCTTGGATGAAGAATTGAAGCGACGGTAAATGAAGTCTTTCCTACGGGCGGAAAACTTTTTGTTGAGCGCGGAAAATGGGTCCCTAGAAGGCTCAACCATTCCTCTCGCCGACTGTCTTGTTCCTTTCCTTAAGAAGAGAGCGACCTAATCTGCAAACCTTTTATGCTATTCTCTCTTGCGAAGGAATACCTCGCCAAAACCCGCCCGAGAATCCATCTTGAATCCCCGCTAGATAGACTAAGTTCTGTCTGGGGGTCAGCTGCAACATTCTCGGGTTTCAGACGGAGCAATCCCAACGCTTTCTTTGGATCATAGATTCTAAAGTTAACCTGTCAGGTCCTCCAAGCACTGTCCTCTCTGACTGCCTGGCCCTGATGATCCATTCGTCCAGATGACATAAGATATTTTACTCCTTTTGAGGTGGAAGGCGACCTCGCCCACATTATTCTTCAATTTCAGGCCCTTGTGAAGTACCTGAGGATCTGTGGACAGGTCCGAAATACACGAAGGCCTCTGAACTGGAAAGATCCTTCCCCCCGTTCATGAAACCTGAGGTCCTTCTTGTTCTTCGATGAAGGGGGGTGGATCGGGACGTGGAAAATTAGGGCGGTTCCTTGGAGATCTAGAGACACCATACCAAGTCTCCTTGTCGCAATGACGTCAAGGACTAGGGCGAAAGTCTCCATCGGAGTGTTCCTCCTTTCCGAACCAAATTTGTTCATAAGAGCTGACGTCTAGTTACTGGTCCTCCAGCCATCCCGAGGCCCTTCGCAACCAGAAAAAGGCTAATTTGTTAAAACCCCAACCCGGGAGTTTTTGATCCAGTACTAAGTTCTCTCGCATCCTCTTGTACCCAACATTTGTTTCCAACCACCATTCGATCGAATAGTATCCCTCAGCAACAGGATCCTTGTACTTGGCTGTTTTTAGTTTCCCGTTGGTATTGAACGTTAGGGGAGGAGTGTTCCGGAAAGGGAGGATACGATATCCCTTTCCTTATTACAGAACAACGCGATGCGTCTTGCGTTCTATTAAAGTGTCCAGGCCGTCCACAAACTCCAGGAGCCTGGCACCTACTGGTGCTTGGAGGAGGAGAAAGCAATCACTTTCCCTTTTTAAAGGGACGAAAGGCAGACCTACCCTCTTCTCTCACATGGAGCCTTTCCTTCTTGCGGGAGGTCTGGAGGTAGGGCCAACCTCGAAAGGGCTGGGAACCGATGTACTCGGTCCTTTCTTGTCAGGTGTAGAAGCAGTCTTCTTCTTCCTTTTTCCTTGTTGACTGCGTCAGAAAGGTCCTGAGTCGCCTTTCTCAGTTAATGAACGAGAAGTGTCCTTCACCAACTGGAAAGGGAAGGGAACAAAAAGTCAGACAAAGGCGAATACAGCAGCGCTGCCCTCTGAGCGTGGGAGAACTGGCCATTGGTTTAAAAACAAGGCACATATTACCGTTCCTCCTTTTTTAGAAGACCTGCTCCAAACAAAGAGGAGATCTCAAACGAGCCATCCGCTGAAGAAACCGGCTTTTGTCTATACAAGAAACAATAATTTGCACAAAAGGGACTTCTGGTTTCGATTCCTTCCAGAATCATGGGCTTTGTCTTGGACAATCACCCCAATAGGTCCAATCCCTTAATAAAGTTGAAAACTTCCCAATACATGAAAAGAGTCCCTTGAGGAGGATGGTCCAGTTTCATCAAATGCCCAAGTAATTACGTTGCCGGAGTTCATAACCTTGTCTACGTGAATGCGTCAACTAAGTCTAAAAGTCCCTTCTTCTGACGTAGCGGAAGGAGCAAATACCCCATATTCTCCTCCACCGTCCTGGATACCAAAATTGCCTCTTTTAACCAGTTCCAGCTAGTTCTCGGCTGGAGGCATGCAAGGAAGACCGTTCTGAGTAACTCCTTCTTAGACTTCATCCAAGAGTCTAAGGTACTGAAGATTCCCTCTTCATTAGAAATGGCGGGCTTCAATTCTGAGAAACGACGAAGTACTTTGTTCTTCCGTCCTTAAGCATTCGAAAAAAAGGAGAGCGCGGAGAAGGATGGATCGGCAAGGAGTCAATTGTCGTACATCCCCATACTCCTCTAGAAGCAAGGCGTCAAAACTTTATAGTTTTTCGACAGTCCTTCTCTTCCTTGATATTCTTCCTCCCGAGTCCTATTTCCTAACTTCGGGCTCGGGATCTAATCGAGTCCTCCGCTCCCAACAACTCCGTACTTGCCTTTCCTCTGGAGGAAGACAAACTCCTAACTAGGAGAGGGGCTTAAGGGAATGATATTCCCTTCCTCTTCCCCCGGCTTTAATAGCCCATGGAAGGCGCCAAAAGCTCAGGCTTCCTCGTCCCCCCCCTTTTCCCCCCCCCCCCTAAATGGATGACCGGCTTCCCGCTTGGATGACGCTTCTCGTCCGCCAACGCGTCCTGGGCTGGACGCCTCCCTCCCCGCTTACGTGGCTTGCTGACGTTCCGGATGACGCCTCCACGCCCCCCTTTGGAAGACAGCTCCGCTCTCAAAAGGCGTCCTAACTGGGCGCCAAAAAAAATATTTGGTTTGGAGCCTCGCGTCTACAATCAGCTTTCAAAGACGCTTCACTTGCCCTAAAAGGACGTTCTCACGTCCTCTCTGGCGTTACGTGTCTTTCCCGTAAGCTATCCGCGATCTCGCTCTCGAACCCGAAGCCTTCTGCGATATGGTTTTAGAAGCTTCCAACGTTTGCCATGACGCCTCTCGCTTAGCAGGGGAGAGAGGACGAGACTTCTTGACCTGGGGGAAGCGCAACGGTCCTTCCTACCGGAGGGGCGCTAACCACCTTCCCTCCACCCAAAGAGGGCCAGTTTTGTTCTTGTACCTGCCATGATAATCTTCCTTGAAGCTTCTCCCACGTCAAACTGCACGACCCGCCTTTTCGTTTTCATCAATACAGGGGGAGAAGTAGGAAAGGGTTCTTCTGCGTCCTCGTCGGGTGACAGCTGACAGCCCCCCTTCCTTCCCTTCTTAATAGAAGATGGAGCGTCATCTTGAGAAACGCTCTGGGCTCGAATCAATTTCGGGTTCTTTGACAAATGCCCGTTTCAAGAGGTCCTCGATAAACTCCGAGCTCCCTTCCACCCTCGTTTAGGTGAGGGTGAGAGGGAGAGGATGAGAAACACTCGCACGAAGGACGCCTTTTTTCTAAGCGGCCGCTTGAGCAGGCCTGCCACGAAACAAGAGCTTGCTGAAAAGGGAACGTCCTGACCATTGGGGATTCCCCACGACCTCCTTAAGGCTTTCGACTTTCCTTCTCCTCTGGGCATGGGAGCTTGGAAGAGGTCTTATGGCCTGGGGTGCGGTACGCCGGGGGGGGGGGGGCAGGGACGATCAAAACCGCCCCCTCCCACAACATCTGGGGAAGAAATCACTTCAACTGTAATGCTCACTTTCACTAGCCTTACCTTGTAAGTCCGCAGTTTGTTTTGGAACGTCATGGTCTCGAATGTAGCTTTCGATATCCGGCCCGACATTTCCGAGGCCGTTCTTCGAATAAAAGGCTCAATAGGCCCTTGAACTCACGACCTTTCAAGACGTCTAACCCTAATCCCTCTCTAACTTCTTCCAAATAATAAGTTAAAGTCTTCCCACTCTTCTGCATTTTAAATCCCGTCGCATTCATCGACAGTATTGGTAGTAGGCGAGAAACACCTGAAACCCCCACCCTACATTTTACGCACTACAGTGTGAGGATCAACCGAAAGCTTTCGGTATCCTCTGTCCCTGCAGCCTACATTCACACACCATTCCTTTCCTCACCTCACATTTGAATCAGCACTCACTGATAAAAAATCCAAAAATGCAATTCCAAAAACAGTCCCCACAGTAGCGAACATGCCAAAAACAACGATCCCAGAATAACGTCACCAAAAAGCCGATAAACGATGATCAAAGGTCAATGAAATAGAAAAATCTAAGTCAGGAGGTAATAGCAACAATGTTGATACCTAACCACCGGCGACAGAGAAAATATGATAGAAAACGGGGACTAGGTTTCCTAGTCCTGCCCGCCCATGGGCAGGCCCGGTAGATTCACCTGACGCTACCTGTAGCGAGTGGGCCAGCGAAAAATTTGAAATTTCTGGGGCTCCGGGGTGCCGACGGGAGTCTTAGCTATGTTAATATATCTGACAGGTAAGTTTGATTTGTATGAAAGCTACTTTTGTTCAAGTGGAACCGCAAACATTTGATTATTAGTTTTCCTGTATTATTATTTGGTTTCTTCCATTAAAAAATCCTTTTAAGATAGACATTTCCAAGAGGATAGGAGAGATAGAGATATAGAGAGAGAAGAGAGAGGAGGAGAGAGATGAGAGAGAGAGAGAGAGACGAATGTAACCATAGTGAATTCCACATCAACCGTGCATTTGACGTCTAGGCCAGCCTTGCGTTGGGTGTTGATGAATGCCAGTCCACAGGGCTTGAAAACTCTCATTCTCCCTCTCCGAGGAGGTTCACAAAAAAAAAAAAAAAAAAAAAGGCTCTCTCTGATTCCTTGCAGAAGGTGGAACATACATCCCGCCTATTGTGAACTCTTGAGAGGAGAAACGAGCTTCCAGCCCTGCGACTGGCTTATTAACAGCCAATCAGGGCGCTCATAAGGGACTGGCCTAGACCGTCGAATGGACGGTTGGTGTGAATCTACTATAGTAAATTTATTGACTCGTTTTGTGTCATGGCACTCCACAGCGGGCGTCCAAGGCAACTGACCCTCATATCAGTCGCCATTAGAATCCCTGAGACATGCAATTACGCTCTGCTACTCATTGAAAAACGACTCATGTGAAGCTCCGAACTTGCATAAGCCCGGGTTTGCTAACTAATAACGGATACGACAGCGCTCTTATGAAAAGTTGGATTAAGTAGTTACCTGTGCCCGCCACCAGATGACTTCCTCCCTCCCCCGCCCCTACCATGGGAATCATTCTATCGTATGACAGGGCCGCAATATCGCGGCAGTCTAAGGAAGAGGTCAAGATCATGAAAAAGCGGATCGTTGTACCGAAGCGGTGCGAACACCTACGAATCCTCACGAAAGCGTTTCCTTTCGTCTTGTCTACTGCCACAGACCGAAACTAGTCAATCATAACCCCACCCTCCTCATGCAGAATAGCACCGCCCCCACAGAGGGAATGTTTAGCGTTCGACCGACGTCGTATACCAAATTGAAATGGACCTAAATGGGTATGTCCAAGCCCTTGGTCAATTGCACAGCATAGGTTCGCACCACTACCATTCTACGCAGGGCGATTTGGCAAAGCTCAAAGCAACCAAGGATATTGCAAATTTGCAAAATTTTGCATACGACCATGGAACAATAAACCAACAATGGAAAGATTATTTAGAAATGCCACACAGAATCAATACATAACGCTGGTTTTAGTGGTTAGTGGGGTCCGTGGAATCTCCACTCAAGATGGTCTCATGTTTTTGCGTCTTCCCTCCTGGGCGATAAAACAAAATCCACTGGCTCTGTATCATGATCAGGTTTACTGCTGGCAGTGTTTATGGGTCTTTAGGGGCTGGTGGCGGAGGTTGAAACTGGGACACGTTCTGAGGAAGCTTGAATTTCAGGATCAGTGGGCATCCCTCTGGGGTGCTTGTTCCGTGTGGATAGGTTTCCCTCCTACTTTAAATTAATGGTAGTAAATACATAGAAAGGAAGGCCGGTTTCCACAGATTGTAAATAGCAGAAGCTGTGAAGTATAAGTCCAACATTGGCCTGCATTAAACTCCACCACAAGGAACACCGACTTCCTCCACCTTTCTTGTTCAAGGAAATCAACAGAGGACCGTCCTGTGAGATAACGCACCCCCAAGTGACGTCATTTTTTTCAAATTTTAGGGTTGCTTGCTTGCAAGTCCCCGCATGTCATAAAAAACAAACTCGTTAATACAATTTGTAATTTAATAACTGAAGACGTCACCGCAATTTTTTAAAAATCGATAGGCGAAGAAACGGTCCGTCGCTAATTAATTGCGTTGAAATATAGTTTTGGTGGCAAAAGGCCAAGCACTTGGACCTATTGATGGTCATTCAGCGCTGAAAGATAGAATTACAGCAAAAGCTCCTGAAGGTGTAACAGAAATCGGAAAACCTCGCAGTTGCACAATGAATCAAATGTTAGGAAAGGTAAAGGGTGGAAAAGTAACGATAAATGGAAAGAGAATATGAAAAGGTGAGGTGCAGTAAAACAGGAACGAAAGTGGTTGGTGTTTAGGAGCCGAAGGCTACGCTGCAAAGAACCTTCTTAAGTAATGCCTTACAAGTGCCCCACCGCCCTAGGTCCACTGACGGCACTAACCCCCCACCCTACGGAAGGCCGTCGACTATAACAAGTACATGGAAAGAAACACATTAAATAATTTTTCTTTATTCCTGCGAATTTTAGTTTGCTTGGAGAGAAAAGATTAGAGACTGATTCAAAGTCTAAGGTAAAAAGATAATGGCTAAATAATGCCCATTGACTTCAATAGGAATTGCATTAAGAAGGAAAGAAAGTATTTGTCCCGAACTAGCATATATCTATATATATATATTCTATATATTAGTAGTATAATAAATATGAAATTATAACTAATCTATTATATTATATATACATTAAAAAAAAAGAACCTCGGAATAAAATTGAAAGAATAAAAGTTTTTAAGTTTTTTACACAAGCCAACATAAACAAAATCATCAGTACAATAAAAAAGGAAGAAGAGTTTAACCAAATGGTGCTGAGGTGCAACAGAACCGGGATTGAAGGTCTAAGAGGGTTGTTGAATGGTTGGTCTGAGTATTTAGTTGAGGGACCCAATCGGTTTGAATTTATAAAAAGCGAATTTTCCAAAAGAATTGCCAGTTGTTGGTCGTTTTAGGGAGTTTCGGCCATGATTTTCAAAATCCTTTGTAACGTGATATCAAGTTTACATATTTTTTGCATGTTCACGTATGCAAGAGAATTACCTTCATGGATTTTGATAATTTAACACCAGTTCGATAAGACTCCACGCCTCGATGAGTTTATACGGGGGGGAACTGATTGTTAAATTATCAAATCCAGAATTCCTCTTGCATACGTTTGTACATGCAAAAATATGTAAATTCGATATCAGTTACAAGGATTTTAAAATCATGGCCGAAACTCCTAATGACCCAACCAACTGAGGCAATTTTGTAAAAGGAATCGCTTTTTATTAAACAGCTTGTCCCCTCAACTAAATACTCAAGCCACCTCAAGCACCTCTAGAACCTCAATCGGTCTGTGCCCTCAGCACCATTTTGGTAAACCTCTCTTCCTTTTTATTGGTACTGATGATTTCTTTATGTTGTATGGTAAAAAAACAACTTTTTATCCTTTCATTTTATTCCGAGTCCTCTTTTTTTAATGTAATGTTTCTTTTTCTTTTATTATATAGCTTTGAAAACATGGGTGACTAAACCGTCTTGAAACGGTCGCAGCTCAAATAAAGTACTTTCTTGAAAGGAATGAAGATTAGTGTCCTTTCCCCTTCACGCCCAACCTGCTTATTATATACTATAACTATATATATATAATATATATTATATTATATATGATATATAATAATATCTATATATTTATTAGTATAGATAGTAATATACAATAATAAAATAATATATAATATATTATAGTATATATATAATATCTATATATAATATATATATGTGTGTGTGTGTGTGTGTGTGTGTGTGTGTATGAATTTTCTTGACAGG
>NC_087214.1:78669547-78670729 GCF_015104395.2 Macrobrachium nipponense | reverse complement strand
CCATTTGAAGCTTTGTTTGGTTGCCAGCACAAGGCACATTTGATATGCTAACTATACCTCATCATGGGGAGGATACGATCGAGGCGTTGGTATCCACAGCGGGAGAGAGACATGGTTGTCCCAGCTGTAATCTCGAATCCACAACCAGAGGAATGGTACAGAAAAGTATTGTTAAAACATCTGATCCAAGATCATGTCGGAGACAAGGTATCTTAAAACTTAACGTGAGAAATGAACTAAACTGCAAATTAGGCCTGAAGTTGGAAGGTCCTTTTAAAGTCATTGAGGAGAAAATTGGAAATAGATTTGTAGTCTTAGAGGAAAATCAGGTCGGTCGAGGTTAACACATTTCTCGAAATTGAAAAGAATTGGTTTGTGGTGATTAATATACTTGTCTGCGCATTGCATTTTTTTCTTTTTTTTTTCTTGTTGTCTGTTTTTTTGCAATTTGGTGGCGAAATGCTTTCACGTTTTTTTTTTCTCTCTTTCATTTCCTTCTACTGTTTTTTTCTTATTAAGCGCAAATCTGCGGTGTTTTGGCGTAAGATTTCGAGTTAATATTTTACGTGGAAGTTGTTTGGAAATATGGCAAATTTTTTGTTTTAGCTGAGTAATGTATGATAAACACGTGATAATTCCTGTGTGTGATATTTGGGGCGGAATTTCTGTGGTTCTACGAGCTGAATAGGTGACATTGGGGTTTTTATATAATTGGGGTAATGTCGTGGGGAGTTATGATTTAAGGACATTTTTGGGGGGGGGGCACCTTGGTAATATCCTGATGATAAGTTTGCGGAATGTGATTATGTGGTGTCAGTATAGAATTTTTTTTTGGAGAATAAGGGTTTCTGGCATTGCAAGTCTGACTAGACAAATCTGTTGTGCGGTTTGAAGCACCTGAGGCGTTCACAGGTGGATTTTTGCTAATAATACTGTGATGAATCCGGTTGCTAATTTTTCCCTTTAGAGTTGATTACTCGGAGATTTGCACTATTCTCTGTTGACTATGGCATTCCACGGAGGTGTTGTTTGTGTAAGGAGTTCTTTTCCGGTCGTTTCTGGTTCATGGATTGTTGCGGTAGCAAATTCTGTAATGGTACATATTGCAATTTGGGAAAGATATTGAATTATATATGTTTTTTTCTTCTCTTATGTGCGCTGTGTAATGGGGAAAGTCCACTT
>NC_087214.1:78657047-78662047 GCF_015104395.2 Macrobrachium nipponense | reverse complement strand
AAACAAAAAACGTAAACAGTTCACGAGAGGTAAAGAGGTGTAGACATGGCATGGGTGTTCAGTGAGGGGACCAGTATTTTAATAAACAATGATTCATTCATTGTTAAAATCTTATGTTTGGAATTCGAATTTTATATAGCTGACAGCTCTATGACTGTCGATTCGGACCTTAAGTAACGTATGTGCCGATCCAATATAGGTTCCTCGATTACATCGAGGACAAGTAAACTTGTAAATAACGCATGAGGTCATCAATGGATCCAAACGGTCCTTGAAGCTGAAAAGGCTACCGATATTCAGTGGGTGTGTGGTATAAATTTTGGTTTCATGGCAGGGATATACGCAATATTAAAGCGTGGAGTTCCTTTTATAGAAAGTTTGGTCCGTAAATAAAGGAAGGCTGGCATAGAACGGTTATTTTGAAGCGAAAATTTATTTAAAAATTTGGAGACTATAACTTGAAAGCTGAGGGCCTGCTAGTTGCCTCGAACGTTGTCAAACTAATAAATATAAGTTCCGGGACCTGTTGTGTGTGCCTTCCCTGCTTCTTTGTAGAGTTGGGTTTAGAGAAACCTCCGCCTGTTGATATTATATATATAATATATATATATATATATATATAACATATATATTAATATATAGTATATAATCAATTCAAGCTACAAATGTCCTTTAATATCTAAATTCACTTTACCTCCCAAATGATATATTTTCATATATGTACCGAAGGGGAATTTTTAATTGATAATAATTTCGTCCCCCCATGGGATCGAACCACCGTCCAAGTGGACGGGGACGAAATCAGGACAGTCAGTGACGCTATCCAATCAGCCAACAGAGACGCTATAAGTTCATATCGATTCTGACCTTACAAATCCCCACTCGATCTGGGGCTTTCGTATTAAATCGTAGAAAACCCCGCTCCATGTTGGGCCCCAATTCGAGCGTTTGGACAGCCGTGCCTTTTTGTTATGAAAATTTATCACCTCGAACCGTGACCATTATTATCCAATTCAAGACTACAAATGTCCTTTAATAATCAAATTCACTTTTACCTCCAAATGATATATTTTTCATTATGTACCGAAGGGGAATTTTTTTTAATTGATAATAATTTCGTCCCCCCAATGGGAACCAACCCGTCCAAGTGGACGGGGACGAAACAGGACAGTCCAGTGACCTATCCAATCCGAAACAGAGACGCTATAAGTTTATATCGATTCTGACCTTCAAAACCACCCTCGATCTGGGAGCTTTCGTAATTAGAATCGATATGAAACCCCGTCTACCATGTTGGCCAATTCGAGCGTTTGACAGCACGTAGCCTTTTGTTGTTATGAATAATTTATCACATCGAAACCGTGATCCAGTTTATATATCAATTCAAGCTACAAATGTCCTTTAATATCTAAAATTCAACTGTACTCCCAAAATGATATATTTTTTCATAATATGTACCGAAGGGGAATTTTTTAATTGATAATAATTTCGTCCCCCCATGTGGGGATCGGGATCGAACCACCGTCCAAGTGGACGGGGACGAAATCAGGACAGTCAGTGACGCCTATCCAATCAGCCAACATAGACGGCTATAAGTTCATATCGATTCTGACCTTACAAATCACCCTCGATCTGGGAGCTTTAGTTAAATTAGAATCGATATGAAACCCCGTCTACCATGTTGGCCAATTCGAGCGTTTGACAGCACGTAGCCTTTTGTTATGAATAATTATCACATCGAACCGTGATCCATTTATATATCAATTCAAGCTACAAATGTCCTTTAATATCTAAATTCACTTTACCTCCCAAATGATATATTTTCATATATGTACGAAGGGGAATTTTTTAATTGATAATAATTTCGTCCCCCCATGGATCGAACCACCGTCCAAGTGGACGGGGACGAAAATCAGGACAGTCAGTGACGCTATCCCAATCAGCCAACAGAGACGCTATAAGTTCATATCGATTCTGACCTTACAAATCACCCTCGATCTGGGAGCTTTCGTAATTAGAATCGATATGAAACCCCGTCTACCATGTTGGCCAATTCGATCCCATGGGGGGACGAAAATTAGTTATCAATTAAAAAATTGCCCCTTCGGTACATATAATGAAAAAATCTAATTCATTTGGGAGGTAAAGTGGAATTTATAGATAGTTAAAGGGACATTTGTAGCTTGAATTGATATATAAATGGATCACGGTTCGATGTGATAATTATTCATAACAAAAGGCTACGTGCTGTCAAACGCTCGAATTGGCCAACATGGTAGACGGGGTTTAATATCGATTCTAATTACGAAAGCTCCCAGATCGAGGGTGATTTGTAAGGTCAGAATCGATATGAACTTATAGCGTCTCTGTTGGCTGATTGATAGCGTCACTGACTGTCCTGATTTCGTCCCCGTCCACTTGGACGGTGGTTCGATCCCCATGGGGGGACGAAAATTATTATCAATTAAAAAATTCCCCTTCCCCTTCGGTACATATATGAAAATATATCATTTGGGAGGTAAAGTGAATTTAGATATTAAAGGACATTTGTAGCTTGAATTGATATATAAATGGATCACGGTTCGATGTGATAATTATTCATAACAAAAGGCTACGTGCTGTCAAACGCGCGAATTGGCCAACATGGTAGACGGGGTTTCATATCGATTCTAATTACGAAAGCTCCCAGATCGAGGGTGATTTGTAAGGTCAGAATCGATATGAACTTATAGCGTCTCTGTTGGCTGATTGGATAGCGTCACTGACTGTCCTGATTTCGTCCCCGTCCACTTGGACGGTTGGTTCGATCCCATGGGGGGACGAAATTATTATCAATTAAAAAAATTCCCCTTCGGTACATATGAAAATATATCATTTGGTAGGTAAAGTGAATTTAGATATTAAAGGACATTTGTAGCTTGAATTGATATATAAATGGATCACGGTTCGATGTGATAATTATTCATAACAAAAGGCTACGTGCTGTCAAACGCTCGAATGGCCAACATGGTAGACGGGGTTTCATATCGATTCTAATTACGAAAGCTCCCAGATCGAGGGTGATTTGTAAGGTCAGAATCGATATGAATTATAGCGGCTCTGTTGGTCTGATTGGATAGCGTCACTGACTGTCCTGATTTCGTCCCCGTCCACTTGGACGGTGGTCGATCCCATGGGGGACGAAAATTATTATCAATTAAAAAATAAAAAATTCCCCTTCGGTACATATATGAAAATATATCATTTGGGAGGTAAAGTGAATTTAGATATTAAAAGGACATTTGTAGCTTGAATTGATATATAAACTGGATCACGGTTCGATGTGATAATTATTCATAACAAAAGGCTACGTGCTGTCAAACGCTCGAATTGGCCAACATGGTAGACGGGGTTTCATATCGATTCTAATACGAAAGCTCCCAGATCGAGGGTGATTTGTAAGGTCAGAATCGATATGAACTATAGCGTCTCTGTTGGCTGATTGGATAGCGTCACTGACTGTCCTGATTTCGTCCCCGTCCACTTGGACGGTGGTTCGATCCCATGGGGGGACGAAATTATTATCAATTAAAAAAAAAATTCCCCTTCGGTACATATATGAAAACTATATCATTTGGGATTGGTAAAGTGAATTAGATATTAAAGGACATTTGTAGCTTGAATTGATATATAAATGGATCACGGTTCGATGTGATAATTATTCATATATATATATATATATATATATATATATATATATATATAAAAAAATAAAAAAAAAAAAAAAATAACACATACATACATATATTTATAGTGGGAGAATTAAAGAACGTGAATCGAGGTAGAGCAGGTCACTGACAGTACACACACACACGCATTATAGATATATATATATGTATATATATATATATAATATATATATATATATAAAAAATAAATAGAATTTATATATAGATATATTATTATACATTATTATATAATATATATTATATTATATATATATATATATAAATCTATTTTTATTTTTACCATATATATATATATATATATATATATATATATATAATTATATAATATATCTATATATATATATATATGATATATATATATTATATATATATGTATAATATATATATATATATCTATATATATTATATATATTTATATATTAATAATATACACACATATATATACATATTTATTTTGTAAAAAATAAATAGAATTTACATTTTATATATATGTGTGTCTGTGTGCGTGTGTGTGTGTGTGTGTGTATGCTGTCAGTGACCTGCTCTAACTCGATTCACGTTCTTCAATTCTCCCACTATTCTCTCACTTTTCTTGCTGCTTCTGCTGGTTTCCTTTCGGACTCTTAGCCGTCGTCATGACTGCATTTAACTTCAACTTTCTTCTCTTTTAAACCCTTTCAAAGAGTCTTCCCAGATTCTGCAGTTGCGGTTCGCTAACCATATTGATCCCCAAACATTAGCTACTCCACACTTCATTCACCACCCTCCCTGCTCCCCTACATTTGCGTGTTAATGTTTACGAGCTGTGCATGCAAAGCTCCTAAAGGCAATAAAGGCCCCACTTTCTCAAACAAAATTGTCTCGGGAAATTTACGACTTCTGGATCTTTGAATTTCTTTATTCCTCAATTGTCATACTAACAAGATCACTGACATATCTTAACTCACATTTTCGTTTAACTTAATCGTTTCTTTTGCAGGATACCTCTACTATATTCATTCGCACTTATAATATGAACGCCATTATATACACTCTAGAAGGAACACAAGAAACGCACTGAAGTGCCCAAGACCACACACACACACATATACACTCACACATACACACACACAAAGAGGATGCATATAGTAAACAGAAAAGAGTTACCTTTGTTAACCAGAATGCTGAGAGCCGTACACGACATGTTAATCATGCACTTAATTCGACAGTGACCTGAAATTGAGAAGGCGAGTATGTTGATAACGTTTTAAAAAATGGGCATCAAGAATCTTG
>NC_087214.1:78652047-78654547 GCF_015104395.2 Macrobrachium nipponense | reverse complement strand
GTCTGCACCAAGTTTGGGAGTCTTCTTCACTTTCTATTGTGTGTGTCTGTGTCTCACTTCAGCCATACTTTAAGACTCCTCCCACTATACAGCCCTAGAGCTGATTGGTTGAAGGAGCCCTCCCACCCCCCTCCGTTTAGTTTGGGAGAAAATGCCCCACTCCAAAACATAGTAAATTATCACAAAGAAATAAACCTGTTTTGTATGATATAACACATCTTATGAATTTATAAATTTATACAGTAAGCGCTAAATGGCCTTTGCTGCCCCAGTGCTTGGTGTTACACCTAAACTTTATAAAACCAACCAACCAACCAACCCCTCCATTTAGTAAGCACACCCACATACCCGCTAATGTGGACAGGCCTTAAAAAAGAAACCATAAATTAAATACTGAGGGCATTGTCACACAGGCACATTTTCTGGCATCTTACCCTCTGAGTTGGCCATTAAAAAAGCCAGTACCAGAGAAAAAACTGAAGTCAAAATATGTTTGGCAAATTTGCTGATAGGAGAATGGAGAAGAAGAGTTTACCAACACCTTCCCCTACTAGACAGCAATACAAATTGAACCAACACAATGACGTTATGACTTAGACCCAGTCCACATGGGCGAGTTTTGCTCTACGAACTTTGCTCGATGTGATGCCCATTTCTGGAGCAAACTGGGTTTAGAATGATGAGCATTGACCTGAAATGGATTGAATTACTTTCACTGTTTGGCTAATTACATGTGAGTGCTCTCCTTGAAGAAAGGAAAACGAATATGCAGTGTCACTGTGCCTTAAAGCAATGAAATATTCATTCTTCTATTTATGTGTCCTGTCATTAAATAGTTATGTTTACTGAAAGAATAAATGTGCACTTTGCAGGTAAGGATAAGTGTGTCCAAGTAAGGCAATTCAGAGTTACAAGGAGTTACAAGGATAGGATGTCTCAAACACTTGTTAGTCCATCCTAGGAGACATCATGAGCTCACTTATCTGTAGGAGCAGGTTTTACTGTTCATTCACAGTGTCTTAATGATTTTATCTAGCTTTCTTTTAAACTCTGCCACACTGTTGCTGTTTACAACTTCTGGTGGCAGTTTATTCCATGTATCACATATCTTGTATGTAAAGAAGTTCCTACAGTGGGATGTGTTGTATCTCTTTATTTCTAGTTTCCATCCATCATTTCTTGTTTGGTTATTGTTTAACGTAAATAGGTTTGTGTCTACTATTGTTATGCCTTTCAGTATTTTGAATGTTTCTATTAGTTGTCCTCGCAATCGTCATGTTTCTAGGTCGTACATGTTTAGATTCTAGTCATCTTCAGTAACCTATTTTTTCTGACAGAGGGAATTAACTTAGTGGCTCTTGCTTGTACTCCTTCTAATCTATTTATGCCTTTTCTTAGTGTTGGCGACCAAATCTGTACTGCATATTCAAGATGAGGGCTAACTATTGATGTGTAGAGCTGCAGCACCGTTTCCTTGTTTCTGTATCTGAATTGCCTCTTAATGTATCCCACTAGTTTTGTGCCTTCTTTTCAGCTTTTATGCACTTTTTGTGGATTTTAAGTCCTTGGTAATAATGACTTTAAGGTCTTCCTCTTGTTCTACACTGTTTATGTCATTCCCAAGCAGCATGAGAGTTGTTTGTTGCTATTTGTAACACTTTACACTTATCCACGTTAAAAGACATTTTTCATTTTTTCGACCACTCTGCTATTCTCATTAGGTCATTTTATTAAACTTTCCACTGCATCTGGGTCTGCTGCATTTACACCTAATTTAGTGTCATCTGCAAATTTGGCCATTCTGCTAGTTAAGCCTACATCAATGTCATTAATGTAAATAAAAACAAAAGAGGGCCAAGGACAGAACCCTGAGAAACTCCGCTTGTTACATCTGCCCATTCTGATTCTTCACCATTTATTACGAGACTCTGTTTTCTATATGTTAGCCAGTCTTCGACCCAGTCTGCAATTTCTCCTACAATTCTTAAAGCTCTAACTTTTGTCATTAGTATCTTGTGTGGAACTTCGTCAAAGGCCTTTTGGAAATCTAAGTAGAGTATATGTATTGCTCTACTATTGTCGTAAATATCAAGCATGTTATGAAAAAACTCCAAGAGGTTTGATAGGCAGGATCTATTTTGTCTGAAACCGCGTTGGCTGTTTAACAACAAGTTGTTTCTATCTATGTGATCCACAATTTGATCTGCAATTATGGACTCAAAAATCTTGCAAACGGCTGACATTAGGCAAATTAGGCAAATATTTTGTAAACTGAGGGCACATTTCCTAGTTTGCATCCTTTTGGTGCCTTTCTTTGTTCAGCACTTTTCCTGTAGAGTTTATATAGGTGAGGAACTATCTAATCCTTTAGCTCTTTAATTCCTTTTGGATGAATCCCATTCGGGCCAGGAGATTTGAAGTTGTTGAGTTTGTCTATTTTGTTTTTAATGTCCTCTTCTGTAAATGTTATTTTGTCCAATGGTTCTGCCCCTTCATATTT
>NC_087214.1:78516759-78644259 GCF_015104395.2 Macrobrachium nipponense | reverse complement strand
TACTCGCCTTCTCAATTTCAGGTCACTGTCGAATTAAGTGCATGATTAACATGTCGTGTACGGCTCTCAGCATTCTGGTTAACAAAGGTAACTCTTTTCTGTTTACTATATGCATCCTCTTTGTGTGTGTGTATGTGTGTGTGTATATGTGTGTGTGTGTGTTGGGCACTCGTGCGTTTCTTGTGTTCCTTCAAGAGTGTAATATAATGGCGTTCATATTATAAGTGCGAACGAATATAGTAGAGGTTTCCTGCAAAAGAAACGATTGAGTTAAACGAAAATGTGAGAGTTAAGATATGTCAGTAATCTTGTTAGTATGACAATAGAGGAATAAAGAAATTCAAAGATCCAGAAGTCGTAAATTTCCCGAGACAATTTTGTTTGAGAAAGTGGGGCCTTTATTGCCTTTAGGAGCTTTGCATGCACAGCTCGTAAACATTAACACGCAAATGTAGGGGAGCAGGGAGGGTCGTGAATGAAGTGTGGAGTAGCTAATGTTTGGGGATCAATATGGTTAGTGAACCGCAACTGCAGGATCTGGGAAGACTCTTGGAAAGGGTTTAAAAGAGAAGAAAGTTGAAGTTAAATGCAGCCATGACAACGGCTAAGAGTCCGAAAGGAAACCAGCAGAAGCAGCAAGAAGAGTGAGAGAATAGTGGGAGAATTGAAGAACGTGAATCGAGTTAGAGCAGGTCACTGACAGCATACACACACACACACACACACGCACACAGACACACATATATATAAAATGTAAATTCTATTTATTTTTTACAAAATAAATATGTATATATATGTGTGTATATATATATATAATAATATATATATATATATATATATATATATATATATATATATATATATATATATGGTAAAAAATAAAAATGAATTTTTTATATATATATATATAATGCGTGTGTGTGTGTACTGTCAGTGACCTGTTCTACCTCGATTCACGTTCTTTAATTCTCCCACTATATATATGTATGTATGTGTGTATATGTATGTGATATATATATATATATATATATATATATATATATATATATATATATATATATATATATAATATCAACAGGCGGAGGTTTCTCTAAACCCAACTCTACAAAGAAGGCAGGGGAAGCACACCAACAGGTCACGGAACTTATATTTATTAAGTTGCAACGTTTCGAAGGCAACTAGCAGGCCTCATTTTCAAGTTATAGTCTCCAAATTTTTAAATAATATTTTCGTTCCTAAATTACCTTTCTATGCCAGCCTTCCTTTTATTTACGACACAACTTTCTATAAGGAACTCCACGCTTTAATATCTGGTCATCTCCCTGCCATGAAACCCAAAATTATACCCACAAACCCACTGAATATCGGTAGCCTTTTCAGCTTCAAGGACCGTTTGGATCCATTGATGACCTCATGCGTTATTTACAAGTTTACTTGTCCTCGATGTAATCGAGGAACCTATATTGGATCGGCACATACGTTACTTAAGGTCCGAATCGACAGTCATAGAGCTGTCAGCTATATAAAATTCGAATTCCAAACATAAGATTTTAACAATGAATGAATCATTGTTTATTAAAATACTGGTCCCCTCACTGAACACCCATGCCATGTCTACACCTCTTTACCTCTCGTGAACTGTTTACGTTTTTTGTTTGCCCTTCCTCTGTCTTCACACTCAACGGTTGGTCCTTATTTGTATTTTCAACTGATTATTTTATTGTACCTTAAATTGCGTATTTTAATATTGTACTTTAATTTTATTGTAGTGATTAGATACTGTTACTTTGTAGCTTGAAAATGAGGCCTGCTGGTCGGATTCGAAACGTTGCAACTTAATAAATGAGTTCCTTGACCTGTTGGTGTGCTTTCCCTGCTTTCATTGTGTGTGTGTATGTGTATATATATATATATATATATATATATATATATATATATATATATATATATATATATTATATATATATATATATATTCTATTTATTTTATTACAAATATGTATGTATTTTTATTAGCCACAATAGCCTCCTAACTAATCGATTTCATCACGCATTTGAATACGCTTGTCACCATGGTTAAGATTAACACAATTCTAGCATACTAGGTGCGGTTTCAAATCATGCCACACGCATTAGAATTTGTTAATTTTTGGTAGTGATGAGCGACTCCAAAATATTCAAAGAAAACAACAAGTTAAGAGACCATTGTGGCTGCCATGAACACTCACAGACGCTAACACACACTGCAAAAGAAACGATTGAGTTAAAAGGAAATGTGAGAGCTAAGATATGTCAGTGATCTTGTTAGTAAGACAAATGCTTTTTGTCTTCTACCAAGCTGTTGACTCAACACTCCACCTCCTAACAACCTCCACTAACATTTCAGTGAACTCTCACGAAGCCACTTACTCTCAGTGACCTTTTCGAACTCGATTCACGTTCTTCAATTCTCCCACTGTTCTCTCTCACTTTTCTTGCTGCTTCTGCTGGTTTCCTTTCAGACTCTTAGCCGTTGTCATGACTGCATTTAACTTCAACTTTCTTCTCTTATAAGCACTTTTAAAGTGTCTTCCCTGATCCCATACATTTGCGTGTTAATGTGTACGAGCGCTGCATGCAAAGTTCCTAAAGGCCTCACTTGTTCAAAAAAAATTGTCGCGCGAAATTTACGACTTCTGGCTCTTTGAAGTCTGAATTTCTTTATTCATCATTTGTCATACTAACAAGATCACTGACATATCTTAGGTCTCACATTTCCTTTTAACTCAATCGTTTCTTTAACAGCGTGTGGTTGCGGGTGTGTGTTCATGGCAGCCACAATGATCTCTTAACTTGTTGTTCTCTTTGCATGTTTTGGACTCGCTTAGCACTTCAAAGAATGAAGCGCAAATGAAGAAAAATTAACAAATTCTAATGCGTGTGGCATGATTTGAAAGCGCACCTAGTATGTCTTAACCATGGTGACAAGCGTATTCAAATACGTGAAGAAATCGATTAGTTAGGAGGCTATTGTGGCTAATAAAATACATATATATTTTGGTAAAAAATATAAATATAATTATATATATATATATATATATATATATATATATATTATATATTATATATATATATATATATATATAATATACACACACACACTAGTTGACCAACCCGGCACTGCCTAGGGAAATCTCTGGTGACAACCGATAAACTCACTGTCTCTCTCATTACTGTTAAGATATGCTTCTCACCTCCCCTCCCTATTGGGGCTGAACTTGGACATAAAGGGCTTCAGGAGTGTCACTATTCATCTCAGCAACTCAAAAACTATGGATTAGACACTAATATCAGTCATTTTCGATTATTTTTAATTGCATCCGCCTTCCCACCTTTTCTAATGCCCCTCCTAATGGCTGAACTTGGACTTAACTGGCATTGAGTGTCAATGTTTAACCCAGCAACCTCGAAAAATATGTATTAGATAATAATATCTGTCCTTTTATGTAATTTTTACATTTCTCCCCTTCCCACACCCCTCCCTTTGGTGCCAGTGACGTCTTAACCTCACAGTGTTCATTCAAAGATGTTAAGTCATATGTATACTATGTTCGGTTGAAATTGCTCAATGCATTTCCAAGTGTATGTGGAACAAACACGCACATACCTACATCCATTTATATATTATATATATATATATATATATATATTATATATATATATATATATATCTATATATATATAATATATATATACACGATATTATGAACTATTACCTTTCATGTTGAAAGAAAAAAAACAAACTAAAAATGTATCGTGTATCGCTCATACTAAAAGGTCAACTCATTCAAATGATATTAAGAAACTGCTCTACATTGAAGAGATTAGTTACTCAAGTCAACAGCAATAATAGCAAGACACTTATCAACGATTAGTCCTTACTTGCCTGACAGATTCTGGAGTTGCCAACTGCCTCTTCAGTAACGAGATTATTCCTCTGGACGCACTCTCAATGGCCGACTCAGCTTACACTTGGGTTCACAATGGTGAGTAGATTGTTATATGTTCATATCAAATTAATTATCCGACCATTTGTGTGAATGTGCGTTCAATATATCAGTTAGCTTATTCATGAAATCTGGTGTGTCCATCATTACCAAACTGGATCATAGTCTCCCCTGTAGTTTCTACAAAGAGTTGAATGAATGAATTCTCTCATTCGTTATTTGAAATTCATCCAGCTCACCGGAGTCACTGTTCCTTAAACACTCTTACCGATATTTAGAAAGAAACGCGGGTGTTTAACATTTTCACTTTGTCTTGTATAGAAATCGAAGTTTACATATACATATATATATATATATATATATATATATATATATATATATATATAATATCTATAACATCAATATATAATATATATATATATATATATATATATATATATATATATATATACATATATATATATATTATATATATATATTCGATATATATTATATTCCCATATATATATATATATATCAGTATATATATATATATAAATATATATATATATATATATAGTATATCATATATATATATAATTTATTATTTATATTAATTTATATATTTATTATATATTTCTATAGATATCAATATATATATATACATATTACTACTATATTATAATCTATCTATTCTATAATATTAATATAATATATATATATTATTATATATATAATATTCTATAATATTTATATAAATATATATCTCTATCTATATAAATGTATCTCTTATATAATATTTATATTATATTATAATTATATATTATATAATATCTATATCTATATATATCGTATATCAATTATATATATATTATGTATATATATATATATATATATATATATATATATATATATATATATATATTATCTATATATATATCTATAGTATATATATATCATCTATATATATATATATATCTATATATATATATATTATATATCTATATATATATAGATATATATATATATTATATTAATATATATTAATACTAAGTATATATGTATATAACTGATGCGTATGCATTTTTAAGCTGGAGGCTGTCCATACTGTTGCCAGGGGCAGTTTGAAGTGTGGTGGGTATGTTCATTCGTTTGTACGGATGTCACAGGTCTGACCGATCGAGGCACTTGGGGGAAAGACACTTTCCTTTATGATATATATATATATATATATATATATATATATATATATATATATTTATATATATATATATATATAATATATATATATATATATATATATATATTTATATATATATATATATATATATATATAAATATATATATATATATATATATATATAAAACTCCCTCCCTCCCTTTTGACAAAACTACACAAATTAACAATTCTTACCTGTGGCAGCAGGTGGCACCCTCTATCTGCAAGCATGTCACTAGGCTATTAACGCTCACATAAATACAAAAATAAAACTATTTATTACCCAAAGCAGATGAACATAAAATAGAGTAAACTGATTAATAAGTCATAGTGATAAAACCCAAGTCTGCCCCACAAAGAAAACTATTTTGTTATCATTCCACTCTCCTGGCTAAGTATTAACTCCCAGACCCAAAATGTCAATTGTTTCATTGTATTAGTCAAGATAGAGAATCCCGTCTCTAATATCATGGAATAGAGCCCATCTGTAATAAAGATACATAACACAATATTAAGTAAAGAGATACACTTCACACTTCTCTCTTTTCAAAGGCAATATTAAGTTAAGAGATACATTTCACACTTCTCTCTTTTCAAAGGCAACTAATTCTTAGTCATTTAAAATATGTGCCATACCTTTAATATGGGGTTTTCTCCCGACACCTGGCGTTCACTCAACTGTCTTTCTTCCTATCACAAAGGAAAGTGTCTTTCCCCCAAGTGCCTCGTTCGGTCAGACCTGTGACATCCGTACAAACGAATGTACATACCCACCACACTTCAAACTGCCCCTGGCAACAGTACGGACAGCCTCCAGCTTAAAAATGCATACGCATCAGATTCCTTCATTCAAGGAAGTCATCTCTACAGCTCACTCTGTCTCCAAGCAAGGGCACATGATATGTAATTCACTAACACATCAATTCACACCTGTAAGATGGCTTGGCCACCTATGTCCTTTGTGCACTCCTGTCTCACACCTCATCAGCAACTAATGCACAATGCATCAACTTGCCACAGGATTTAGGGCTACCTCCGTTGCTGGAGCCCTCGTGCCTCGCCGGATGACAGAAGTTAAAGAACTCCTAGCACACAAATTGTGATCAGTATAGCACCTAGCATAATCACTAACATTGGTATTGTGTAACGTTCATTGATGTAAAGCTCATCCTCGTCACTAAGATAAGCAGAACTTGACGAATAGTTGTAGATGCTGGTCGAGTACGTAAACCAACTCAAAACAACTCAGCACACACCGTTATTCAGCGTCTGCTACCCTTGTAGATTTGACGTTTTCTACTGAAGGAAACGTGGTCACCACCCCATTGTCAAGGAAGTATCCCGTGACTTCCTTGCAAGTGCTACTCGCACCCGCCTCATAGAAGATTGTAGACTCCTGATTTATCCCAGAACGTATCCTGAGATGATATACTGAAGACATCACATCCGTTGCAAAGGCAGTCCATAGAATCGACATTCGTGTGTAGACTCGGCTAAACCTCTGGTACTGTAGAACAAAGTAGTTTCCATCGTCACCATCACATGAAGTTGGGAATTCTCATGTGTCCGTATTTAAAAGGTCTACATGGTCATAAAATAACTAAAGTCTTGCTTTACCCCACAAATCCGTCATTAATTAATATACTCAATCTCCTAGTCAAATATTAAAAATTTCCCACTAAACAAAATATAATCTTTACCCACTGAATCCTCACAAGTAATCCCATATCTGACAAACACACTATCAAAAGAGAACACATAATGTCTAACAGCAAAAACCCCTTTTATAGTTTATATATAACTAACCTCCATGAAATATAATGGCTGCACCTGCACCCCTTCTATCTAACTCACATACCCCGACAAATTATATTTCCCATCTAAAATAGAAATGCTATTTAGAGCTTAACACCAATTACGACATCTCTCGTAGGAAAAGAAAAAAAAAGAGAAAAAAAAAAGATAATAACAACAATAGTAAGTGGACTTTCCCCCATTACACAGCGCACATAAGAGAAGAAAAAACATATATAATTCAATATCTTTCCCAAATTGCAATATGTACCGTTACAGAATTTGCTACCGCAACAATCCCATCAACCAGAAACGACCGAAAAGAACTCCCTTACAAACAACACCTCCGTGGAATGCCATAGTCAACAGAGAATAGTGCAAATCTCCGAGTAATCAACTCTAAAGGGAAAAATTAGCAACCGGATTCATCACAGTATTATTAGCAAAAATCCACCTGTGAACGCCTCAGGTGCTTCAAACCGCACAACAGATTTGTCTAGCCAGACTTGCAAGGCCAGAAACCCTTATTCTCCAAAAAAAAATTCTATACTGACACCACATAATCACATTCCACAAACTTATCATCAGGATATCACCAAGGTGCCCCCCCAAAAAAATTGTCCTTAAATCATAACTCCCCACGACATTACCCCAATTATATAAAACCCCAATGTCACCTATTCAGCTCGTAAAACCACAGAAATTCAGCCCCAAATATCATACACACAGGAATTATCACGTGTTTATCATCACATTACTCAGCTAAAACAAAAATTTGCCATATTTCCAAACAACTTCCCACGTAAAATATTAACCCCGAAATCTTACGCCAAAACGCCGCAGATTTGCGCATAAGAAAAAAACAGTAGAAGGAAATGAAAGAGAGAAAAAACAACGTTAAAGCATTTCGCCACCAAATTGCAAAAAAAAAAACAGACAGCAAGAAAAAAAAAAGAAAAAAAATGCAATTGCGCGACAATATATTAATCACCACAACCAATTCTTTTCAATTTCGAGAAATGTGTTAACCTCGACCGACCTGGTTTTTCCTCTAAGACTACAAATCTATTTCCAATTTTCTCCTCAATGACTTTAAAAGGACCTTCCAACTTCAGGCCTAATTTGCAGTTTAGTTCATTTCTCACGTTAAGTTTTAAGAATACCTTGTCTCCGACATTGATCTTGGGATCAGAATGTTTTTAAACAAATACTTTTCCTGTAAACCATTCCTCTTGGTTGTGGATTTCGAGTATTACGGCTGGGACAACCATGTCTCTCTCTCGCTGTGGATACCAACGCCTCGATCGTATCCTCCCCATGATGAGGTATAGTTAGCGAATCAAATGTGCCTTGTGCTGGGCAACCAAACAAAGCTTCAAATGGAGACATTTTAATGGAATCACTAACCATAGTGTTAATACTAATACTATGTCTAACAATATCAACATATCTGTCCAAATTCTTATCATTACCACCTACAGTTTTCCTGAGAGCCTAAAGCACTTTCCTGTTTGCTCGTTCACACAACCCATTAGCCTTAGGTCTGTATGGAATAATTGTTACTTTCTGTATCCCCATGACTTCCGCTAAACATTCCAACGTTTTGTTCACAAATTCTCTACCATTGTCGGTCAATAGAACTTCGGGTGAGCCGTACCTGCAAATGATACCATTGAAAAATGTTACGGCTACTTCTTCAGCCATTTTATGCTTAAGTGGGAAAATTTCTACTATCCTTGTAAGTTCATCTATTATCACTAACAAGTACTTGTTCGCATACCTAGACTCACAAAAATTCCCCAGGATATCCATATGTATTCTCTGAAAAGGTCTACTCGGTATAGGATACGATCCTAATTTGCATGAAGTTATTCTTGCAGGCTTACATGCGTTGCACACTGTACAATTCCACACAAAATTTTCCACATCTTTCCCCATGTTTTTCCAAATGTATTTAGCATGAACCTCATCATATGTTTTTTTTTATTCCCAAGTGTGGACTACTGAACCTGCAATGAACTATATCCAAAACCACTGGAATTAGGATTTTCAGAATTACGATCTGTGTCATATCTCCTTTACTTTCACTGGTTCTCAATTTATATTTAATTTTCCTAACCAATAGATTACCTTGTAACTCCAAACCTGAAAAAGGCAACTTATAACGTTTCCTGACTAATTCCCCTCTAAGAAACGCTTTCACGTCTACTAGAATCTCGTCTTCATCTTGCCTTTTCTCTATGAGACCCATATCCCATTGTATAGCCTTGCTAGTGACTTGCACAACTTGAAATCCTTTCATGTCGTGAAAACTTCTACTAAGAGCATCTGCAACTACGTTTAATTTGCCCCCTATATATTTGAGCTTTGCATCAAAATCTCTGATTGTCAAAACCCATCGAGCTCTTTAAGAGCAACAAATTGGCTTTATTAGAAAGATCTAATAATAGCTTATGGTCTGAAAGAACATTTTAAAATGAACTAAGCTCAACGCTATTGCAAAGGCTTCTTTATCTATGGTAGCAATTGATCTCTCGTTGCTGCCCTTTGTCCTGAACTTCCTGCTATAAAAGGCTATGGGATGGAATTTCCCATCAAACTTTTGCATAAGGCAAGCACCTATACCTTCCTGGCTGGCATCGGTCACTAATGTGAAAGGTTTCCTAAAATCTGGAAACTTCAAAACAGGGGGATTCATTAGCGCGTCCTTGAGCTTTTGAAAACTCTCCACCTGGGGTTCTTTCCTTTAAAATTGAATGTCTTCCCGCAATACATCTGGTAGGGGAGCAGCTATATTAGAGAACCCTTTCACAAACCTCCTGAAGAAACCGGCAATACCCAGGAATGACTTAATCTCTTTCTTTGATCTGGGGGTGCGAAAATTCGCTATTGCTTTGACTTTATCATCATTTACTCTAACCCCTTCCTTAGATATGACATGTCCTAGATATGTAATTTGCTTTTTCAAGAATGAACACTTGGTCAGCTTAATTTTCAACCCCGCTAATCTAAGCCTCCTAAGTACTTCTGTAAGCACTTCCAGGTGTTGCACGATCTTGTCTGTTGCGATCAATATGTCATCCATATACACAAAAACATTTTTGCCCAATAACCTAAGCAAAACTGTGTTCACCAACCTGGTAAAAATCATCAGACTGCCCGATAAACCGAAAGGCATTCGCATAAATTCATAGTGTCCCTTGGGCACTGAAAAAGCTGTATATTCCTTGCTACTTTCACTAAGAACACCTGCACGTGACTGGATAGCGGTTAGGGATCGTCTTTTCATTTAAACGTCTAAAATAAGACGCATAAGCGGACAGAACCGTCCTTCTTAGGCACCGCTAACAAGGGAAAGTTGTAAGGAGACACGCTAGGTCTAATGATTCCTTCTTCCTCCCATCTATTGACCTCTTTCTCTACCTGTTCTCTGATTTTGAAAGGTATGCGATATGCAGGAATATAAATAGGTCTTGTGCCACTCTCCAAATTTACCTTATACTCTAACACATTAGTCAACCCCAATTTATCACCTTGTAAGGCTACCCTATCCCCAAATTCTGCCAAGAGCTCGCTTACCGCTTCAACATGTTCACTATAAAGGGATTTTGACGAAGGAAAAATCTATTTCGGCGGAGGACCTGTGTCACCCGGTGAAAAATCCCTGTAGCTCATTTTTCAAGTATAAATATATCCTAAATATACCAGAGAAAAAGCCAGCATGGTATGCTGAAGTTACTACCAGTATAAATTATAGGGGCGAAGTGGAAGCCACTACTCACAGGTCCTCTGCCACTCAGAAGATTCCTCCTCCAAAATCCCTCCCCAGTGGGAGCCGTTGCAAGCGTCATCCACCTTACCTTCCTCTCGCTACTATTACCAATACCCGCACGTGTCCCTCATACCTGGAATAGACCTCCAAGCTTGGATTGACCAAGGGTGGGGGAAAAAGAAAGAAGGGTTGGGTTCACTGGGTGACACAGGTCCTCCCCAAGAAATAGATTTTTCCTTCGTCAAAATCCCTTTTCTGGGTTCGCCCTGTGTCTGCCAGTGAAAACGTATCAGAGAATTTCCATCCAAGCTAAACAGATATCAAACCGTTGTATAAATGGGGGTTAATGAAACCTAAGGTTTATATAAAATTCAAATTTAATGTTCAAAAGTAAGGCAAATTTGTCTTATATACTACTTAAACTAAAACTTAAACTATGACTTAAGACTAGTAAATACAAGAAAATACAACATGATAATGTACAATAAGGCATTTGAGCAAATAGGACGGATATGTACAGATGGTTTCGTAATCCCATATTGTTTCACCACCAATATTACAACGCTATATACATGTTCCGATGGCGGGATGGTCAAGGCCCAGCCCGGCCCGGAAGAGAGAGGTTGGCGGGGAACACAAGCGAGTCAGGTAGGAAGGAGGGAGTATTAGGGAAAGAACTAACAGAAGGGCTATAAATTTGTAGAACTCGGTTATTCAGGAGAGACTATGCTCCCTGCAGCCACTGTTGGGAATTTAAGGGCCTCTAGGTTTTTGAGATAGTGGCGTTTAAATACTGCTGGAGATTTCCAACCCGTATACTTCTTCAGGTCCTCAAAGTTCATATTTTCAAAATAGTTAATGGAGGTAGCCACTGCTCGGATGTCATGGACGTGTGGGACTGAATCCGGATTGGCTTGTTTAATAAAGTACAGTATTTGCTGTCTAATACCTTTTAGAGAAATTGTCCCACCTTTCTCCCTAATAAACAGAGGGCCTGAAGTCTTCTGGGAAGTCCTGGCTAGAAATGATTTAAGAGTATTGACAGGACACAATGATGTATCCTGCGTGAGAGGAAGAATTTTCCAAGGAGTCCACCTGTTCTGTGGGTCTTCGTTCTTAGCCAGAAACTGGCGATCGGGGGATAGCAGGACTTCACCTGACGGGAGGAACTCCACATGGCCTGGATTTCTGGAGAGAGCCGAGAGTTCAGATATTCTGGCACCTGAGGCTAAGGCCATTCAAAATAAGGTCTTCCTAAGAAGGGTTAGGTATGAGCATGACTCGTTGTTAGAGTCTGCGGCTAGTTTAAGGACATCATTAAAAAACCAAGAGACCGTCTGAGGGTGGTCTGTTGGTCTCAAACGGGCACATGCTCTTGGAATCGAAGAGAAGTATGCATCTGATAGGCTAATATCAAAACCTATCTGAAAAATCTTTGTTAAAGCTGATTTTATTGTAGTAATGGTACTGGCGGCTAGACCTTTCTCAAATAGAGATCTAAAAAAGGAGATTGCCAGATTTGTGGTCATCTCATAGGCATCCGAATCTTTTAGAAAATTGGCTAATTTCTTTACTGCTGAATCATATTGCTTAATCGTTGAATCCGTCTTATCTGATTCAATGAATAGGATGTTTAAAGGATCAATACTAGCGTCCCTCTGAGCCACAGAAGAAGCAGATACCAGTTGTTCTTTGGCCAGTTGGGTGCCACTAGAGCTACTTGTCCTGTGAAGATTCACTGGTGGAAAGAGGTAAATTTTCCGCCAATTGTTCCACTCTAAGGACATCGTATCCATGGCGTAAGCTAGAGGGTCTAGGTTGGGAGCCACGTAGCAGGGTAGTTTGTGGTTGGCTTCCGTGGCAAAAGTTTGTAACTTTGAAAACCGGAATTTGATTGCCAATCCACCGGAATGATTTTCTTGTCTAGGGACCACTGATTCCAGCGGGGTTTGTCCTGGAAAGTGAGTCCACGATAACATTTTTTACTCCTGCCAGGTGAACTGCTGATAGGTGCCAATGATTCTTCTCCGCCAATAAGAATATCGCCACTAATACGTGATTCAGTTTGCTTGACCTGGAGCCTCCTCTATTTATGCAGTGGACTACTACCAGACTGTCTGAGACTAGTCTTATATGATCCTTCTTGGCCAAAGACAGTCGTTTTAGGGTCAAGAAAACTGCCATTGCTTCCAGAATGTTGATATGAAACTGGCGGAATGTTTCCGACCACGTTCCTTGTACTTTCTTGTGTTGGGAATACCCTCCCCATCCACTCAGAGACACGTCCGTGTGGATGATTAGAGACGGCATAGGGAATTGTAAAGGTACTGACTTGGCTAGGTTCTGGCGTTCCGTCCATGGACGGAGCCTCTTTGTCAGGATAGGTGGAATCACTGAGAACTTCCTTGTCTCTGAGTTTGATGTTGGCTCTTGTTCTCCAGACTCGATTGATATCCTTCAATCTGGCCTTTAACAGGATGTCCGTTACCGGGGGGGGGGGGGGGGGGGGGACGCAAAACTGCCGCGAACCTAGAATCCTTTCTTGGGGCCGCCAAGAAGTTTTCTTGTTTTTTGAGAAACTGTTTTGTAGCCTTTGCTATTTCTTTGGCCTTCTTGGGTGGGAGAGATAGCTCGTGTTTGTTCAGGTCCCATTGGATTCCCAGCCACTGGAAACGAGGAGCGGGATGAGCCTGGATTTCTCCGTTTACCTGGAACCCCAGGAATTCCAGGAATTCCATCACCTTGGATGTTGATCTGCGGCATTCTTCGACGTTGGCTGCCCAGATGAGCCAGTCGTCTAGATAAGCTACTAACAAAATTAAGCTGTGATTAGAGTAATGTTTAAATGATGTAACATCTTCCCTAATGAATAGTTTGAAGGCATACCGCATAGGTCTAGCTTAAGCTACCAACTTACACTTTCTTGCTACTACCAGTCTATGAGACATATGAAAACTCTCAATACGCTCAGATTTGTCGCACATGAAAAACTACAGCCAGTTTTCACTTCGAGTATCAGAAGTCGTTTTCTAGAAGGGTTGGTGAAGTCGTCCTGAAACACGCTCACAGTAACATGTTTGAAAGACGAGACAAGTTGACACAGCCAGTAGTAACCTTCTTACTATTAGTTCTTTATAAACAAATTTTCAGTAATATGCTGATAATATAAAAGGTGTTGACGCAGAAAGCGTCTCTGAGGGAACAAGATAAATATTTCTCCGCCCAGCACAAGTGAATTTCAGTTTGTTGCCTCCATTGAAGTGTTGCTGTGCTTCTGGTAAATGTAAAGGAGGCGGCCTCACCAAGATATAGTTTATTAATATTATTAAAACAAAAGAATATAGAAAAGGCAGATTAAATTGCAGTACTACATGTGAGAGAAAGTGAGAAATTTAACGAAATGAAGATATCTTCGTGCGGTCGTCTGCTTGACAGTTAGTCCCATTCTCTCTTCCCTGAAGAATAAGAAAACCATCATATTAGGAAGATAACAAAAGGGAAAAAATCGCCGGTCAGACCGAAAGGCTGCTCTTACCATTACACAAATGATTTTCTTTGATGAATGAAGTTCGAAGTTATTTTGATTCCTCCCAGATGAAGGCGTCTTTGAATAAGGGCACATTTTATTCATGAGCTTTGTGAGTCTTTCATTCTTAAGTTTCTTTGTTCAGTGGATCGCTTCGATGGGAGAAGCCACAAGCAAAGTCTAATATAATGATATACTTTTCACGTGATTTTTCTATATATTTAATCGGTATTTTTAAAATGTTCATAATTTTAATAATCTTAATATAAAAATCCATCAAGTTCAGCAGAGAAAATATACTTATTACATAGATTATAATGAAGTTCTTGCTTAGTTTAAATAATAAAAAGTGGGCAGTATTTTCATTCGGAGGTTACGGAATACGTGTCGTTGTTCTGGGACATTTATATTAGTCTATTTTTGGAATGAAAACTCAAAATATCTTAAATATCGAAATAAAGATGAAGTAATAAACGCGGAAGCTGTAGTATCCTCGAGGGAAAGGCAACGAAACCACACAATAGCCTCGGTTCCTTCCACAATTATTGTCCTTCATTCCTTGTGAATTGGAACCACCAAACGTCAAGTTCATTAATAATCCTGTGCAGCCTAGACTCAGATTTTACTTGATGGTGGAGAGTAAGAGTCAGTGCCAGCATAAGGCTGGCTTAATCTTACTGCTAGATTCAGAACCTTCTTTTCTCATCCTTAATCTTTTATATTAGTCAGTATTTTCTCTCCGTAACCCTCTTATTAGAATAATCGAAAGTGGTGAGTATTCTCATTGTGAGGTAAAGATCGAGATTTTACGTTTTTTCATATTCAATTTGTTTTTGGTAGAACCGGTAAATACCGTTTTCATATCCTTAACTGAATTTCTCGGTTTTTAGGGAGAAAATTCCCCAAAAGAACTTGGAAACAGAGTAAGAAAAAACCTGCAATTAATAATCTCCTCCTACTCTGTTGTCCACCATCCACTTCTGAAACATTTTCCTCCTCTCTCTCTCTCTCTCTCTCTCTCTCTCTCTCTCTCTGTGTGGTGTGTGTGTGTGTCCTGACTGGAGCTACTTTTTTGATTAAGTTCTATAAAGTGTTTTGATTTAATTAATAAATCATTCAAACAGTGAGGCAGGGAACTCAAAAACGATGTACTTGAACCTCATAGGCTAGGCCTCTATATATATGTATACACACACACACACACACACACACACATATATATATATACATATATATATATATATATGTATATATATATATATATATATATATATATATATATATATATATATATATATATATATATATACGCACAGACACACACACACACACACACACACACACACACACACACATATATATATATATATATATATATATATATATATATATATATATATATATATATATACATATACATATATGTGGAAAAGCAGACTTTGGTTTTCATGAATTTGGCGCAGTTAAATTCGAGAGGTAACATGTTAGTCTCTCTCTCTCTCTCCAACCAAGAGCGGATTATGTCTTCATCTTGGCCTTTCGTCTCGTGGGAATCGTGACTGGATTTCTTGTCACTTCTGCCTCGAATTTGTCGACTATTCCTCCCGTGGATTTGTCAGTTCAGTTTCTCAAAGATCCAGTTTCCGCTGCTTGTGCGACCTTGTCCATTCAGTTTTTGTTGTTTTTGATGAAAATGGTTTTTTGATTAATATTTTGGATATGTAAATTAGCATCAAATTTGTCTCCGGGGTTACATAGTTCAGTTGGCTAAATCCTCTATAATAGTTATTCTTCTTTTTTATGTTTAACAATTACTTTTCCTCATTTCTGTAATTATATCTGTGTATTATCCTTATCCTACCTTCTCGTAAGGATAAAATCAAATGGGAGTCCGTTTAACTAACACCCCCTCCCCTTCCGGTTACCTATTCCCCGGCCCCATACCTTGTCAGCAATTTAGTCAAGCGCTTCATAGCTTAGCCTAACCATTTTCTTATTTTTTTATTTCGGTCTGGGGAGGATTTTATTTTAGCACTCAAAATTGTTGGCATATACGTTTTGCATATACAGCGTTAAAAACAAAACTAATATCTCTATTTTGTTAATCATAATCAAAATGTAAAATAAATATTTGGATAGGCCTAATAGTCCTTGCCTGGTCTGTGAAAGGCAGAGATTGGAATCCTACAAAATGCAGCATGATTTTGTTTATAAGTATTTGTGTGGCATTCGATTTTTATAACCAATGATGTGTTCTTTTGCAGCCGTTGTGCCACAAATATAATTGATAATTTCAGTATTGAATGGCCTAATTCTGAAACCGTAAGGTTGAGGACTGAATTAGTCACTCCTTGAGAGAAAAAGGTTTACTCTCCAGAATGAAGTACAACGGAAAAACAAAAATGAATTTCCTTATATTATTAATCCCGGTAATGGGTGGCAGATAACTTTGATGGTGAGCAAGAAGTTGGAACGTAACAATAAAAAATTTCATTTAGTAGAAAAATATCAGCTAATAAATGTTCAATAAATGCTTTGGAGTGTAATTTAGTGTAACTCCCAAAGCACCGAGAAATCCATTCACACAGATGTCGATACCAGTTTCGATCATTCTAGGCCTATGTGACTCGCATTGAACCATTTATTTATTTATATATAAAAAATAATATTTTCAAATTCCTTCTCTGGTGTGTCTTAATTCTCCGTCAAATATATTAATATATTCCTGCTAATTTGACATTTATTACAATATTAATAAGAAAATTAGCATATGTAAGATATAAGTTATCGTGCATCATCAACACCAGTCTCATCCAAACGGTGTTCCAGGGGTGCCAATCCAGCCGCTCACTTCAAATGCATTTTACCACCACCACCCTTCGGTCAAGCGAAATGTATTTATATTAATTTATGGAAGTTATAAATTACTTAATAGTTGAATTTTATATGCTAACTTGAAATAAGTTTTTTTTTTTCTAATGGATAACATTAGATAAGCCAAACTCCGTTCACTCAAGTATGAGGTATTTGCATAAAATAGCAATCTTTAACAGATATTTCATGATGATTCGGACGAAATACTTAAAAACCTGCATAGAACAAGGTTTATTTGTGCAGTTTTATTTTTTACTTGTGATAATAGATTCCAATGTCCATATTATAAAAAAACTTTCTCAAACTAATTATTGTATGGAAAATAGATAATGAAAACTATTCGAATGATATACTTCGTAAAGTGTTGAAATATATAATAGCGTAATTGTCTGTTCATTGGTAGGTGATTCCTTCCCTTCAAAGAAGTTCCTGGGGGCGTCGAGTCGATTTGAAGAAGTAGGTGGTTCGTTTTCATACTTTTATATTAAATAATAAAGTTAGTAATCTGATTCTGTACATTAGAGAAGACATTTTCATCTATTAATTTCCTGGGTGCGTAATCGTCCTCCAAACATTTCTGGTGAATATAATTTCTGTAGTAGAGTTTTTGAGGAAATGAAGATGATTTCCTTCCTTTGGAAGAAGAAGAAGAAGAAGAAGCCAGAGAGAAGTGAGAGCTCGCTTAACTGGCACAGGGGACACGTCTTGGGATTCATGTCGGATGACGCTTCGCTTTTGCAATTCGATTTTTCTTTTATCGATTTCTGTCTATATAAGAATTAAATCAAGACTTAGAGTTCTTTATATAGGAATTAAATAAAAACTTATGAGTTCTTCGATGAAAGTGTCAAAAACGAAGGTTACTGTTAAAGTCTGGATGAATTTAACATAAACATTTTCTATACAGAAAATTGAATCAATTATACAGGGCTACTGATTGAAGTTCTCCCGTAGAGTAACTTGTTTTCCTTTATCAAATAGTCAATTCAAAAATATGTTTGGAAGCTCAGCTCCTAAAAGGTGCGAGCCGTCATCATCATCTCATATATATATATATATATATATATATATATATATATATATATATATATTATATACATATATGTATGTTTGTATGTATATATATATATATATATATGTGTGTGTGCGTGTATATATATAAATATATATAGTATATATATATATATATATATATATATACTATATATATATAATATACATACATATATATATATATATATATATATATATATATATGTATGTATATGTATGTATATATATTATATATATATACATATATTATATATATATATATATATATCTATATATATTTATATATATATATATATATTTATTTATTTTTATTTATTTTTAATTTTTTATTGATTTTTTTTGTATTTATTTATATTTCATTTATATTTAATTTTATTTAACATTATATATTTTTATTTATTAATTTGTATTATGTATTATATTTATTTTATTTTTATTTAATTTTATTTACACACGCACACACACATATATATATATATATCATACACATACATAAAGATCTATATATAGATATATATATATATATATATATATATATATACAAATACATACATAATATATATACACATACATAAAGATATATATATATATATATAGATATATATATATATATATATATATATATATATGAGATGATGATGATGATGACGGCTCGTACCTTTTAGGAGCTGAGCCTTCCAAACATATTTTTTGAATTGACATATTTTAAATATATTCATATATTTAAATATTGTTTGTGTTTATGCAGTTAAAATCAAGAGAATTTTTTTAAAATTACGTATGGATGATAGCCACGAGCCACCATATATATATATATATATTATATATATATAGATATATATATATTATAATATATATATATATATATATATATATATCTATAATATATATTGTGTGTGGGTGTTGTATATATATATGTATATATATCTATATAGATATATATATATTATATATATATATATATAATATATTATAATATATATATCATCCATACGTAATTTTAAAAAAATTCTCTCGATTTTAACTGCATAAACACAAACAATATTTAAATATAGAATTAATTAAAAATGTTTCTTGAAAAGACAATGGCAAAAACTTCACTTCTTTAAGTAAAAAACTAATTGTCTGTTGTTCTTGGGCCATGACCGATCACTAATGGGGAATTGCCCTCATCAAATTTGAAACTAAACAAAACTGAAAAAGTAACAACATATATTAAGATACTAAAATTCAAAACAGCAGCTTCCGGCAGCGGAGAGACTGACGGACAGAAAAATATGAGGTTATATAAAGATATGTTTTTAATGTAAACTAAGTATAACATAATAAAAATCATTAAACCAATAAAAGAAATAAAAACTCGAAAAAAATATTAAGATACAAAACTGAGTATGACAGTAAAATAGAATAACAGGCCTACATAAAATAGAAGGACTGAAGAACACCCAGCTAAAACACAGACACACACACTCTCTCTCTCCTGCTGAGGAAGGCATCAGAACCGCTTCCGAAAGCTATTCTGAATTTTACTCATTGACATTAATGTGGTTATCATTTCCTCCCATCACTGCAACTCGCCACTGAATTGACTATTTTGCATAATTACATTAACATATCATCAGTATCGTTACTGATTTGATCACTATCACTAATGATACATATTGATTAAGCTTTGACGAGTTTCAAAACACACCTTCTCCCTCCATCAGCTAGACTAACACTACTGAGCACCAGCAGTTTCCACATATTGTTTCAATTCATTTTTTTTTTTTTTTACACAAACAAGAGAATGGTATTTTTTTAATGGATTATTGATAATTTATACTTAATTTCTCATATTCATAATTTTGTGCATATATATGAGATTGATATGGGATGCTGCAGTTCCACAGTGCCTAATGACATATGTATATATACATATAATATATATATATATATATATATATATATATATATATATATATATAAAGTGTGTGTGTGTGTATTATCTAAAAGTGTGTTACTATACTTCCATATCTGCAGAGTTTTCACAGCAAAAGATGATGATGATGATGATGATGGTGAGGGCTCGCACCTTTTCGGAGCTGAGCCTCCCAAATATAATTTTAGTTATACTTGTGTTGAAGTAACATTGTAGGAGCACTTCAATCAGTAGTCATGTATTTTTTATTTAATTTTCTGTATAGAAAATATTTATGTTAAATTCAGCCAAATTTCAATAATAGCCTTCATTTTTGACACTATTATCGAAGAACTCGTAATTCTTGATCTAACTTTTATATAGACAAAATCGTTCAACAAATGAAATGATAAAAGTGAGAAAAAACAACGTCGGTGACATAAGCGAAGCTTCGTCTGATATGAATCCCAGGCCGTGTCCCCTGTGCCAGGTAAGCGAGCTCTGATTCCTTTCTGGCTCCTCCATCTCCTTCTTCTGCCAAAGGAAGGATTTCTTCCTTCATTTCCTCTATCACCAATTGTGACTGTCCACGTCGGAAGGGAATGAATGAATAACAGGTGGTCAGTCGACTTAAGTGGGTCATCAGAGTGGAGGTTGGAGAGGACTGGGGCATCAGCTTGAGCCTTGGAAGTGTAGGTAATGGCGACTTCCTTCAATCGAGCGAAGATGACGAAGGTCTGTTTCATTCCGTCAATGTTTCCGATATCGTCGTCTTTCTGTGACGAAGACGCAAACAGTTTCTTCAGTGAAGAAATATTCTCCTGAATATTTTCCATAGAAAGAACCTCACACCTTCTTATGGAGATCATAAACACTCAGATTTATATCGATAATATAGGAGAGGAGAAAGCAACGGAGGACGACCTCTTTTAAAAATCAGTCTGCGCAGATCAAACACAAACGGACGAAGGTCTCTCAGTTATGGCATTTTTCATTTAATGTATTTCTTATTGATATTGCTGTTCATTCGGTTACTTTAGTATTACTCGTCGTTGCGTCTTTTATTGGTGATGTATTTTTACGTATGTTGATATTACCGTTATTATTGTTACTATTCATAATTATGAATTCAGTTGTTTTATAAACTTGTCGACAAGTAGTCATCTTTTGCATTTCTGAGTTATGGGGTCATGATTCATCTGCTTTCCTTCTTTTGACTTGTTGGGGTGTTGAGTAGTTAAGTGGTCTGGACGAGTATTGTTTCTATTTGTAATGGCCTTATTGTAAACATATTTTTTATATTTTTCCTTCACTTTGCTTTTGTGAGAGCTTTCTTGTTCACGGTCGTTTTGTGCTCTGTTTATAGCAAGTTTTATTGGAGTATGCTGCTGCACCCTTAGTTTGGATTGGAGTGTGATTCCTCCTTCCTCTGTGTTCTAGCCCGATGGGTATTTGAGAGGGGTGGCGGAGTGGTGTATGCATATACCCCTCCCCTTTCCCTCACCTTTAAGACCTCGAACGCTGAGAGTCCCTGAAATATTTTAGAAACGCCTAAAGTCACTTAATACTCAAGTTAGGAGAAAATTGGTAAAAATGAGCAGATCCCAAATGGTATAAAACAAACTGAGCGCAGCTTTTAACAGCGAATTTTATTTACTCAGGAATCTTCCTTTCCTTTTTTTTTTTTTTTTTTTTTTTGTTTTTTTTTATTAAAAGGAAATATGCGTTGAAATGCAAAATAACGATTGGTACTTTGTAAAGTGAAAAAAAAAATGGGAATTCATAATGACACATTGAGGTATGACCAGTCTGTTTTATTACGTGAAAAAATAAAATATAAAATAGGACGAGAGACAACGAATTTCTTAAGATTGAGACATTATACTCTTATTTCATCCTCTGACTGAATAGAAAAACATCCCTTTTATAATTCCACTTTTTTTTTCCTTTTCTTTTTCTTTGTGTGAGTCTAAGGCAGACGTAATACAGACGAGAGAGACAATAATGGCTGGAAAGGAGAAGCAGGACGCCATTCTTCATTGTGGCAACGATCCTGTTGCTCCGAAATGGCCGTTTGAGGACTCGTTTATGATGGATGCCGTCATTCCCAAGACTCCCTCCCTCCCTCCCTCTACACTCTGCTCTTTCCGTTTTCCCCTTTTCTTTCCATGTGCGACTGACTCGTTGCTTGCCAGGGACTGTTGCTGTTTTGCTGGAGACATTAGCTGTCTATTTGTCTGTCTGTCTATGTGTTTTCTGTAAATAATAACACTTAACACATTCCCTCCACTATTTTTTAGCAAGATATTTTTTTCTTTTTTTAGTTTTATTTTATTTATTTATTTATTTTTTTATTATCAGGACAGCAGACACTTGTAAGTATACACTCTCTCTTCAATATTTTCAGTAAGGATATTGGCAAGAAACACTCAAGATTTCCCTTGACATACTTATCTATGTGCTTTAATGCAACACTAAACACTTCACATTCATTTTCTAATATTTTCCGTAAGAATATATTTATCTTGAGGATTCTCTCTCTCTCTCCTCTCGTCTCTCTCTCTCTCTCTCTCTCTCTCTCTCTCTCTCTCTCTCCTTGCATTGTTTACACGAACAGAAAGAACTTTGAGGCATCTTTCCTCCTCTCCCCAAGTGACACTCAAGAGCTTTCCTCTGAAAAGGGCTTTGTCAGTCTCTCAGAAAATCTAATGCTGTTTGGTCGCTAATGCTGCTTGCATGCGTTCCTTTAGTCTTCCTGTCAGACTTAGAATGAAGACTCTCTCTCTCTCTTCCTCTCCTTCTCTCTCTCTCTCTCGTTCTCTCTCTCTCTTCTCTCTCTCTCTCAATTCCACGCAACTTCTCTTCAATTTTTTGTAATTTAGACGAAGCGGTACAGGAGATAAAGAGGCTGAAGTATTGAGGTTAGATGCACTCTTGTGGTTGCACTTTGTATGGAGACAGTGTATTTACACTGCGGAGATCATAGACGTGTGTGCCTGGATGTATACACAGGAGAGTGTTGATTAATTTTGAAGTTACCAGTGTTATTGATGTTATCCGGTGCATAATACCTTTTGATGGGGCTTTGAGTTTAGTTTTTCCCAGAAAATTACGATAACCACATTTCTGCAAGAAATCATGAATACGCTCTGTTAAGCCAAAGCTTTTTTGGCCGTTACCCGCTTTTCATACAGAACACTTGTCCATGCCCCACCGCCAAGAATAACACATGACTACAGTCCTGCACTCATTCGGTCTAGGTCCATATCCTCAAATTATGGCCGCATGCATTCTACTACATGCCCCCCATTTTGGGAACCACTGCTTAGACGGATGAAATCCACAAGCACAATGTCAGCATCGCCCTGTGAGGTCAAGCAACCTTTTCCAGCCACTTGGCGCCTGACAGGAGGTTTGCATAGTCGGTGACTTAATCCCGGCTTTCATAGTCGCTGTAAATTCGCTGTGATGTCATCATCTCGTTGGTAATGAGTTCATCAAATATTCTGACCATTGTGCCTCTCAGATTGTATAGATACTTTAAGGGCTTAGTTTTTCTCCTAAACAATTTTCATTTAAAGCAATTGTTACAGTGGCATCAATGAGTATTTTACAATATTTCCGATCCTCATGCGTTAGTTTCTTGATAAAAATATACAGACTTCCTTCGTCCACTTACCGTTTTCTGTAACGTGAGCTGTGTCGTCATTCTGTTGCATTTCCAGGCAACTACGAACTTTAGGTCTGTTGTTGTTTGAAATTAAAGCTGGGCTATACCAGCACGGGCTCTTGCTGTCAGACCTGCCTTTAGTCTTATATTTTGGATTTATAACCTTTTTTTTTCATCATGCGGATGGAAAAGTAGTTCATGAATGACCTTCCCTCCTGAGTAGTCAAAGGTCGAGGGACTGAAAGACAAACCATTTTTAGGGGCCACAAAGCATCAGGTAAGACGTGCGTATATTTTTATAATTATTCAAATTAAAATGCAAAGTAAATAGTCTTTTCAATAAAATCAAATTAACATTCTTTGAATCGTATATTTGCATCTAAATTTTGTATTCCGCAATACAAAATTCGGCCTTATAATCATCATCATCATCATCATCATCATCATCATCATCATTATTATGTGGGTCTCCCGGTCTCCAGGTTTTCCAGGTTATTTTGGTATTGTGGTTCAGTTGTTGTTGTTAAATAGGAGACATTTCCAGGAAATATCAGAGATCGGAGTTTCTCTGGAGATCTGTGTATTCTTTGTTTTTAAGGTTCTTTTGATATTTTGGTTCAATTGTCTTACATGAGACACATTCAGGGAAATTACAAGGATTCAGAAAGTCCAAAGTGGAAGGCCCAGTGTGTGTGCTCGCGCAAGTCTAACTTGAGTCGCTGAGGTAGATGAGAAAGGAAAGAACTTCGGGGAAATGTGTTCTGAGCCTCGAGTCTGTAGCGAAGGTGTGAATAGAAGCTGCCTCTACAAAGTTACTGATTAATGCAGATGCGGTTTTTTTATATTGAGCTGGCTTTATGCCAGCACGGGGTGTTGCTCATAGAGCAGCCCGTAGGCTAATTCAGACAACATCAGACAGGTCATTAACTCTTGCGAGCAGAACTGTAGTGCCTGACACGGGGCGAAGAAAACAGAGGTCACAATACAATCACTTGTGTTTGTTGAAGAATGGAAAGATGCACATAAGTCGATGTACAAGACACGACTAAAGTTATGTTACATATGGCTGAAAGGCTGACATTGTAATACATGTGGTAACAATGATACATATAACATAACAATAATATGAATGGAGATGGAGGTGTGTGGGACCGCATAAGTCTTTTAAGGGAATAATATGTGGACAACAAAATTCTCTTTCTCATTTAACTCCTCCATTGCTCTCTTATACGGTAAATGTGTACGTTTCCGAGGAATTTAAAACAAATTAAAATATCTTAAGTGTTCATACTTGGGGGAATTCCTTTCAACCTTCATTTGTTTTATCAGTCGGGAGTAGAGGAAAAGACCCCATATAGACTCCACTAAGCCCCGCCCCCCCAACCCCCCAAGGGGCGTGGCTACCTCTCTCACCCCCCTCCTGATAAGCTCATGTACGTACGTGAGGCCTAAAAAGGGCGGGGCAACCCCCAAAAGGGGCGTGGCCACCCCGACCCCATATAGATCTCCACTGGTCTGGGGGGTGGTGGCCACCCTGACCCCATATAGACTCCACTATTCTGGGGGGCGGCCACCCTGACCCATATAGACTCCACTATTCTGGGGGGGGCGTGGCCACCCCTGACCCCAAATTGACTACATTTGTAATATAAGCTCATGTACGTACATGAGCTCTTAATTGAGTCCATTTGTATGATAAGTTCATGTACGTACATGAGCTCATAATTGACTCCATTTGTCTTACAAGCTCATGTACGTACATGAGCTCATATTAGGGGCGTGGCTCCCCCTAACCCCAAATAGACTCCACTTGTCTTATAAGCTGATATACGTAGATGAGGTGTAGAAGGGGGTGTGGCTACCCTTGACCCCAAATCGACTCCACATTATTGATGAGCTCATGTACGTACATGAGGTCGAAAAGGGGGCGTGGCCTCCTGTAACTCTACAGGAATAAAACCAACATTTCAACCCGCCACCACCGACCCCAAATTGACTCCACTGTTCTACACCTGTGACGTCACGTAACTCTAGGGGTATAAAACCATATTTTCAACTCCGACCCCCCGCAAATTGACTCCACCTTTCCTACCCCCCTGTGACGTCAGGTAACTCTCCGGGAATAAAACCATCCTTTCGACCCCCAACCCCAAATTGACTCCACTATTCTACTCCTGTGACGTCACGTAACTCTTGGAATAAAACCATTCTTTCAACCCCAACCCCTGACCCCAAAATTGACTCCACCTTTCCTACCCCTGTGACGTCACGTAACTCTCCGGGAATAAAAACCAACATTTCAAACCCCTCACCCCAAATGACTCCACCTTTCCTACCCCCTGTAACGTCACGTAACTCTCTGGGAATAAAAACCATTCTTTCAACCCCTGACCCCAAATTGACTCCACCTTTCCTACCCCCTGTGACGTCACGTAACTCTCCGGGAACAAAAACCATTTCAACCCTCACCCCAAATTGACTCCACTATTCTACTCCTGTGACGTCACATAACTCTCTGGGAATAAAACCATTCTTTCAATCAAACCCCTGACCCCAAATTGACTGCCAACCTTTACCTACTCCCCCCTGTGACGTCACGTAACTACTCTTTTGGAATAAAAACCAACATTTGCAACCCCATCACCCCAAACCCATTTGACTCCACCTTTCCTACCCCCTATGTAACGTCACGTAACTCTCTGGGAATAAAACCATTCTTTCAACCCCTGACCCCAAATTGACTCCACCTTTCCTACCCCCTGTGACGTCACGTAACTCTCCGGGAATAAAAACCAACATTTCAACCCCTCACCCCAAACCCCAATTGACTCCACCTTTCCTACCCCCTGTAACGTCACGTAACTCTCTGGAATAAAACCATTCTTTCAACCCTGACCCCAAATTGACTCCACCTTTCCTACCCCCTGTGACGTCACGTACTCTCCGGGAATAAAAACCAACATTTCACCCCACCCCTCACAAACCCAAATTGACTCACCGTTCCTACCCCCTGTAACGTCACGTAACTCTCTGGGAATAAAACCATTCTTTCAACCCTGACCCCAAATTGACTCCACCTTTCTACCCCCTGTGACGTCACGTAACTCTCCGGGAATAAAAACCAACATTTCAACCCCTCACCCCAAATTGACTCCACCTTTCCTACCCCCTGTACGTCACGTAAACTCTCTGGGAATAAAACCATTCTTTAAACAACCCCTGACCCCAAATTGACTCCACCTTTCCTACCCCCTGTGACGTCACGTAACTCTCCGGTAATAAAAACCAACATTTCAACCCCCACCCCAAATTGACTCCACTTTTCTACCCCTGTAACGTCACGTAACTCTACGGGAATAAAACTTGACCCCACCCCGACCCCCAAATAGACTCAGTTCACTGTTTTTTGCGACTCATGTCCCCTTTAATTGTTTTCAAAGTAACCGGGACGTTTACCTCATCCTCCTCCTATAAAATCTCTAAATTTATATATGCACATTGCGAATATACTCTCACTCTCTCTCTCCCTCCCTCCCTCTCTCTCCCTCTCTCTCAGCCGTTACATTTTGTTTTATATATATATATATATATATATATATATATATATATATATATCTATATATATATATATATATATATATATATATATATATATATATATATATATACAGCGCTTAGATATTCAGAGTATCATGATAAAAGGATATTTGGCGACTGACTTCATCCACATGTGATACATTTTTTGTTTATTTATTATACCGAGTTTGAAAGAGGTTGAAAAATCAAATTACAGACGGAATTGTTATTATATCTTTTGTAAACCAATTCTAAACCCAAATACAGGGGAATGAATTAATATTCCATACAAATACATACATTAGAAAAAACTGTACAAACACGAACGCGATAAATATATGCATTCGTTTTTTTCTTTTTCAAAAACAATACTTCAACGAAACATACGGCTACTATATATTTTCTAACCTGTTCCTTCACATCAAAGCCCTAGTATATACCACAAACATCTTCTCCAGCACTTTCCCGACCGTGTATCATCTAAAACCTCAAAGCTTTTAAATTTAGCTAACAAGTTTTTCATATATAAATCTTCCACTCACCTTTCCTCCAACAGGGATAAATTCTTTTTCATTATAGCCACGCAACATATTTTCCCAATTTTGCTCATTTCATCACTGAATGTAGCTAACACAGGTAAATATTGATTCAACAAGTCGTATTAACTAGTCCGCTTTGACAAATGCCAGCGGGAAAGATAACATATTTGACATAGTCATACGATGATCTAAATAATTCTTCCTTCAATTTCTTGACCGAAGAAAAAAGTGATTGAACCTCATCGTTGCTATCTCTGCCCAAAACGATCTGCGTGATCTTCATCTTTGGAATAAGCCACGCTCTGTTGCGTGTATTCATTATCTTCCAATTGGTGAGCGACCGATACCGTATTGGGTTAATAAGGTAGCTATGGTGGGTAGATCAACTTCTTCGTCGCCTTCCCAAGATGTGATATTTGTTCACGTCTTGATGTGACAATCCTTCAAGAGATAATGAACTACGAAAGCCCGCTACCAAGACCCCTTTTATCACAATCACTGATTACAAACCACCTGTTGTGACGAAGCATCAAGCCTCTCCCAGCAATGATTCAGGCTAACATGGAATAAACAAGTCTTATCATTCCCTCACGCCAAAGGTCATCCACACATGACTCATTTTATTTTTTTTCCAAAATCAAATCAGTATTCACGGTGACTAATAAGCCACCCCACAAACACTCGCCATCTTGTTTTTCGCAGTCCTCGCCCTCACCTTCCCACCCCCTCCTCCTCCTCCTCTCCTCCTCCTCCCCTCCTCCTCCCCCTCCTCCTCCCTTTTTCCCCATATTTCGCCACGTTTCGATTTGTTTTTTTAATGGCTATATTCCTTAACATCCAATCTTTAACCCCCGCCATTTCAATGAAGTAGCGATAATTCGAAATATTATCAACGTGGGTTTTTTTTATTCTCTTGAAATTCTTGAGCTATATCTAAAATATTATAACCTGCGAGCGGATGAGTTTAATCTCCTTCTTCATTCCATTCAACCGTGTTAGAATCTTGTAAGTGCTTAACAAAAGCCGTGACGTATGACTTTTGAGGTTCTTTAAAAAATATTGGAATAATACCTGTTAATCGGGATTGCTCTTTTTGCGAGTCATGTCCCCTTTTAATTGTTTTCAATGTAATGGGGGCGTTTACCACCTCCCCTCCAGTCAATGCACCTACATTTTCTTTAAGAGGAGAAGGAGGAGGTCCCGTGAGCGATATAGCGGCATAGGTGGTTTTTGGATATTAAGGGAGACGTGTCCGCTACTACTAACAGCTGCCTGTGATCCAACTTGCCAGTACCCTCCAGGCTATTAGTATCACCATCACAAACCTCTTTTCTATTCATTAACCTCTCGTAGGTAATGGCATGGATAACGTAAAACTCCTTCATTTTCAATTAAAAAGACTCCCTACCAAACTCGCAGCAATAGGCAATAAAACCGATAGAATAGTCCCCCCTTTACGACTTTTCAGTATATTTTTCTTCTTAGATATGGACGTTGTTTTCAAGGACACAAGATGAATTTCTCGTCTACAATTTCTTAAGTGTTTAATAAACTTCTTATCTTGAGTTAGATTACCACAAAGAAAATTTCTAAAAATTTCCGAGAGAGTAGACACCAAACCACCGTTTAAGATGGGAATGACTTTACTTCTTCACTGTGATAAACCAGAGATGAATAAAATAAAGTTTTTATTTTACGTATTAAAGGTTGCTTACGTTCTATCGTACATTTGAATTCATCAACCCAGGAATTGAATTGACTCGGATAACCTTTCCAATGAACGTAATATTGAGTTTTATTATCTTTCCTCCTCCTTCCCAGAATAGTGATATCATACGTTTCTGGTAGATTTGTGCGAATTAATTCTTCACGATAAAATAACGCCCTTTATTGCTTCACCCGCTAAATCTTCCAAGAAAGTATACGACCGGATTTTGCCTTGTATCCACTTTTCGGATTTTTAAAATTTCCAGAGTATTTTGAATTGTATATCCCCTCCTAAAAATTGCGTTGCGACGCTCATCGGCAATACGTACAACATCTCCAACATTCAAGAGCGAAATGGCGGGAGGATTAACGAGAACAGCCTTTTTATACATACTCGAGAATTGACGTTCAATGTCATCTCTATCCGTTAATGCGTGAACCTCTTGCGGGGTGCGACCCAAACTTCTATGGGGGGTATGATTATAACTCTGAACAATGTCGCGCAAGACGTTAATGTATTTTAAGGTATTCTTATGTGTGAGATATCTATATATCCGACCCTTAATAGTCCCTTATGACACTTTCAGCTATAGAGGATTTGATTTCTCTCGAATAAACATTATATAATTTTATATTTTTACTATCTAGATATTCTCTGACGTGTTTGTTATAATATTCCCTACCCTCATCGCTATTCAAACGTGAAATTCCCAAAAATTCGGTAGATTCGATAACCTTCTTCAAAGTGCGACGCATAGTAACACCATCCTTCTTTTTCAAGGGAACAATTTGTAGATATCTGGAAAACACGTCAATAAGACCTAGCAAATATTTAAACCCATTATTATACCGAGCTACTTTGACATATCAGCTAAATCGGTGCTCGCATTACTCTCGGTTTAGGTGACATGATTTTTCTTCTGGGGAAAATTTTTTTCGAGTGACTTATGCAGTGTGTAAGACTTTTGCCCACGTAAGAATTCTTTAACATTTTCACAAGTAATTTGGCTATTCAGATTTTTCGCTACTCTGAATAAAGAGTCCACCCCGCTGAAACTACCCACACCCCGTGCATCTCCGTACAAAGTTTTTAGCAGTTTTATCCGTTCTTTATCCATATTGGTAAGCTATTTGATTATTCCGTTTCCCCACCCAAGAATATAAGTTCGGAGCTGTAACAGTTCAGGTGTTGACGGAGCGAAGTCTACTAACAAATAACCATAGCGGTTACGTGATAGGGCCTTTTATATCCGAAAAGGCTGAAGCTTTTTGACGGTCAAATAACTGCCGACCTAAAGTTTCAATTTGACTAAAATCACGATTTTTCATTAGAATATAATGTGAGCAATTATATTCTAATGAAACATATTCTGCGTTATGAATATAACTGAAATAGATGAATGATGTCCCGCTGTGAAGGCGTTAGTCACAAATTTATTATCACTAGCCTCGAGGAAGCAATCATCGAGTATGAATAATAGACCTTTATTAACCTCCGTCTCCCCATTTCAGCGTAATCGAAGGATTTAAAATTTCTTTGGATACTTTAAATTTGGGACCTATTGAGGGATGCGTTTCGAGGGGATGTTCAGATACCCCGCAATATAAAATGTATTGGAAACGCGTTTCATAGAGTTCAATGATTTTTTGACATAGGACAGACTTGCCACTGTTATTAAACCCTGCGATGATAATATGAGCGGGATTAGCGAACGGATCTAACAACTGCCCAGGGAAGGGACCTGCGCGGCCATGATGTTAGCGCGTTTAAGACTATAGTTGTGTACTTTACGCGCTCCTTTTTATATACAAAGCCTTAATAATAATTAGGGTGAATGGAAGTTGACGGCAATAATATTTGTTTAATTTCCATAATGAAATACATATAGGTTTTTCTACAATATAAAAATAGAACGTACAGAAAAATGCAAAGTATAATAAAAAATACAATATAATAATTCAAAAATATAAAAAACTGTGTATATGATTATATATAAAAAACTTATATACAATATAATAATTAAAATATATAGAATATAAGATAAAATATATAGTAAAATATACAAACTATGACACCCGGTCAAGGTGTGATACGACCCCGTTTAACTGGAGGAGAGGGTGAAACCGTCGAGAAGTCAAAGACGTCGAAGAGAGAGAGGAAATTAACACTGTATATTTTACTATTCTCTCTTCGACGTTTTGAACATCCTTTCACCCTGGGAAATGATGTGATGGATGTAGGGTCGGAGGAATAGGAGGAGTAGGAATTTCTCGAGGTGCTAGGAGCGGAATATTTAAAATTGGAGAGATTGCCGCTACTACCGGCGCCACCACTACCCTCTCTAGCTCCTCCTCCTCCTCTACCTCCCCTCCCCTTCCCCTTCCCCCTCCTCCTCCTCTGCTATACCCTCCTCCACCCCAATGTCTGGATGTTCCATACGCCAACGATTTATAAGGTGTCACATATACTCTTGTCCTCTAAAGGACAGAGAGATACCTTTCGCTGGCTCGTATGACACATCGCGCCTCCTACTCTTTGCAAATTGTGCACACGAGTATAAGTAATCTCATTCTTTTCGATTACAGCTCGATACTGGTCATGTGGAATGGTCTTTTGCCGGCACCTTTGTACACCTTTCAAGGTGTTACTATGACTATTTTCGTCAGATACGATTAAACTTTAGGTTTAACGCTGATGAATTCCCTCATGAGTTTCAGGCCCCGTTTCAACCTTCACTAACCCAGAGTTTCCCCTTACGTGAACTCATCATACAATTCGTGAGTTTTGGGGAAATTACTCAAAATCCATGTAGGGTTTGAGCACACCCTTCAGTTCCCGATTGAGGTTTCAGTCACAGGGAAAAGATCAAGCTGTCAGTGTCGGTATAAAAGGAGCTGAACTCGGTGTCCATACTGCTTTTGAAGAACGTCGTAATAGAACCGATACATCATATCCTTCGCCATGTCTAGTATACTGAAAACCGATATAAATCGGGGATTCAGCCATAACAGACTCTTTGCAATGGTTTACAATGTACCTATCGTTACCCAGTTTTTCCAAAGACTTGTACGTGTGTTTGGACACATTCCTGAGGAGAGATATATGTTGAGGTTATTCCCCTTTTCTAATGTTTTGAAAGAGTCATGGGTCAACGGCATATCTGGCGAGTGTTTGATATTAAATTGTCCCCTCCCCATCCTCCTCATTAAGACACGAGGGAGGTTGTTAATACGTGTGGGAGGGTTATCCCGGAGTACAACGTACGCTTCTAACGCTGTAACGACACAGTTGTACCCGGACTTAATATTGATAACCTGATCACTACCGCTACCGGACTCCCTTGGGATACACCTTGAAGTTATTAATATTCACTAACTCACACGCGTGATATGAAGTTCAACCCTATCCCAGCGAGGTCATATACCAACCCGAACCCTCAGTACGGTTGAGTCTCTCTTCCAAGTTATTAGCTATAAACTCAATAGCCTCCTCCAGGGAGTCATAGATCGAGTCAATCGTAGTTAGGGTGGGTGAGTACATACATATAAAAAGCACTTTTTCATTCATGTCGCCTAGTCATCCTCACGCTGGTGATAATAACGCACAAGTATAGCATAGCCGAGCGAATACCTCTTTCAAGGAAGTTACTGTGCACATCTTCGCGTAATCGGGCTATGCTACTACTTAACTTCATTGCCACGTCAATGTGTGACCCTACTGAGCCACATAATGAATGGTACTCACTACCTTATTACCCTCCGTTCTTTCCCTCGTGAGTGAAGATCCCCTTCTGGTTCCTACACCTCCACCAACGCGCGATGCTTCATTATTATTATTACTCCCCATCAAATCTTCATCTAATGGGAAGTCTTCAGCGAAGGGATCTGTAAAGATCATTTTTAAATAAGCACCGGCGTGAATGTGTATTATAAAATAATATAATAATAATAATAATAATAAATAATAATAATAATAATAATAATAATAAATCAATTTTACCTGGATCGGAGGGTGGTGAGGATGATTCATCATGGCGGTTAGAGGCTTGGACATTTTCTTTAATGACATGACAATCTGTGTGATAACAACTTCATGAATATGGTGGTACATAGCATGAACGTGGAGGTTTTCATGTACATATATTATAAACCCGATGCCCATTGTTAGTCATACAGTCTTCATTCAACATGTGTAGCGATCACATCATATACGTGAATAGCAATGCCTGTATAGGTACATTTCCAGTAAAAATCGGGCGGCGTGTAAAATTTACCAATAGGTTAGCTGTCCCTATATCATTACCGAAAGGAGGTGTGGAATATTGAAGTGGGGCTAGTGGGAGTCATTCTCCCGAAATTATATTACGCTATTAAACCAGGAGACGTTGATTTTACTATTCAATTTAACGCGATCTATAACGAGTCAGATGGGAAACGCGTTTATACGTATATTTATAAGTCCATTTCGGGTTTGTTGGGTGGTGATATGAATGTCATGACTAGAGCATTTAATACGAAAATTATTGAACAATTATCTGAATTTTATGGAGAACTATTCGCGGAGCTATCCGCAGGGATGGTTTTATTCTCATGGAATGATGACACGAAGAGAATGAGCATTCCACATATCGATGCAGGAGCAGCCCAAGTTGATATGATTGATTCAATTACGATTAAACTCAGTGCTAAAGCAGCTAATATGTTTGGTTTCAATGAAAAAGTCAGGTATTTAATATACAGTTCGGGTGCGTTGAGACCTCATCATGGTAGAAATATATTCCATCAAGGTGTTGAATACGTTTACCTGTATTCGGGTATCGTTCAACCTACCATCTTGGGTGATAAAATGGTTAATCTCTTAGACTGCTTCACATTAGGATGTGCATGTGGTAAAGGTCCGCATAATGCCATTTATAAACCTTTAAATACCATTGACATATTGGATTACATTACTATCGATGTCTCGGATCAGAACGGTGAAGAAATAATGTTTACTGAAAATGGGGTTCTATCATGCAGTCTGCATATAAGACCTAGATAAAACGCTATCGAACTTTTCTTATAAATACCATACGTGACATATACCCGTCATAGTATTTAACCGACATGGCTGGTGAACACACCATATATTTGAGCAGTCTCGGCTGTTTAGACTCGTATACCAAAATACACCTTCGAAATTTGCCAATAGATTACCTACACCTATATTATTACCTAATGGGGTTGAATATGAAGTAGGTTTAGCTTCGATCATGTTCCCGGGGAGTTATTACGCTATATTATCCAAAGATGACTTATTCACTCTCGAATTTATTACAGAGCGTCATAAACGTGATAGGCATACATATTTGTATAGACCGAGAATAGCAATGTTAGCGGGGGATATGAAGAGACTCGTGAGAGCTCTTAATAAGGACGTGTATGATTATTTGAAAGTTTATTACGGTGATAATTTCATAAATTATTTTAATAGTAACGGTATATTTCATTGGGATGAAGATTTAAGGAGAATTACTATACCACGTGTCAAGAGAGAGAAATTGAGAACGGGGGACGTTAAAAGTATATATGTACGTCAAATTTAGCGGAAAAGCCGCGAAATTATTAGGTTTACATATTAATACCGGTTATGAAATATATGGCGGGCGTGAACTGAATGAACACATTTCCCTTGATTCTCTACCTGATAATTGTGGGGTAGATTATATATGTGTATACGGATATAGTTCAACCAACGATTTTTGGCGGGAGACTAGTAAATATATTGGACTGTTTTACTTTAGCAAGTGTTAGAGGAAAAGGAATACATAATACAGTCTACAAAATTGTTGAACACGAACATCTTGGATCAGATTTCTATTCTTATCACGGATCAAAATGGTCACCTTTTACATTTCACTAAAGACTTGAGTGTTACTTGCCTGCTCCGTATAAAACCTAGAGGAAAATTAGATGAATAGGTGCGTATATGATTCGATGTTCACCCTTGCCTTGGCATTCCTTATTCGTGATCGTACACCCACCCTCGAGTGAACTAGAACTTGCGAATCAAGCTCCACTTAAATTGTTTGGGAATAGTATAAACAGTAAAATGAGAGTGTTATTCGCGCCTCCTTCAGAGGCGGAATTTACTATTTTTATCAGACCCTTTTTTATTAAGGAGAGGAGCGGGATTTGAGGATATTTCCGTTTTCTATCCCGGCCGCAGAAGGGGAAGCGGTTTTTTTTCGGCCATAAGTGGCATTGCACGTAAAGTGCTTCCTTTTCTATTTAATGCCACGAAACCTTCAGTTAATGAATTCGGTAGATCTGTGTTATCTAATATGGTAAACAGCGGTTTACCTTTAAAAGAATCCGTAAAACGAAATGGTATAAGGGCCCTCAAAACTACTGGACAACAAATTTTAAGAGGTACTGGAAGGAGAAGGAGAACGAGACGGAAGTGAAACGATTAGTTAGACGGTCGAGTGTGGGAGGAAAGAAAAAACGGAGGAAGAGGAAGGGCACACGAGTTAAATCTAGGAGTAAATATAATAAGGATGTGTACGATCTTTTGTAACTCATTCATCAATTGACATTCGGCGGGTACGCACTCGTTCTACCCTTCATCTAAAATTATATAAACACAAAACATGGCTAGAATTAGTTTCTAAAATACCCGGAACTGGTAATCAAGTTCCTGTTTCATCGTATATTGCGGGTATATCAGAATTGTTCCCGAATGTTAATAGACGGAGAATTATTGAAACTTCAATTAATTCAAAGGAAAGACTGGATTTTACACCTTGTAATATTTCCTATAAATCAAGTTCTATCTGACAATATATAGATTTTCGCATTAATGGGGTAGCAGGTTCTTTCTTAGATTTGTGAAGTATAGCTTTAGAATTATTTATCACAATAGATAGGGACGACACGCAATTAGCGGATGATGTCCATGTGTCTGTCGTTAATGGTATTAGTAATACATTATTTAAATCCGCTTCCGTTTTCTTGAATGAAAAGTTGGTGGAATCCTGTCTGGTATTTAACTATCAATCATATATCAAAATGTTGAAAATGATAAAACCCTCGGCATTACCTACCACCGGCCGGGCGGGATATGATGACTATCATGTAACACACGGGGTAACTCGGCAATTTACTGCCAATACCTTCGGTCAAACCAGCAGGTGGGAGACGAAAGTTATGGGTGACATTAAAACGAGGGGTGTGCATACATATTTTCCACTTCTTTTGGATATAGCGACTATAGACATGTATTTACTGGATTCGGTTGATTTGAGACTTAGACTCGAATTAGCGAATAATAACTGGGTTATGGGCGCCCACACAGACGGACATTTAAATGTGCTGAATGTAGAAAAGGCTAAATTATGGATCGATAGAGTTACCCCACATTATAACGCAATTTCGGCTTTAATGAAGCGATAGCAGTTAATCCTATACAATATATATTTGATAAGACTTTATACAAGACATACGTTATTGGGCAAATTGAAAATTCGATTTTAATTGATCAGCCTTTTAACAGTTGTATACCTGAAAAAATCACATTGGCCATGATTGATATGGAAACATTTTCAGGTGATTACGCGACCAATAGTCTATATTTTCATATACATATGACCGTTAATGGGAATACTGCATATAATATTCAATGTAGTTTCCCTAATACCATCATGCAATTATATCACGAGACGCAGAAAAGTATAGGGGGTGGCGGTGATAATCTGATCACTTATGATAGTTTTAAAAATGGTAGAGCTATTTACAGCTTTAATTTTGTAGTGGAAGATGTTGAAGATTCCATTGCCAGTGGAAATTTCGGCAAACCTGCGAATATCGATCAGGAGGCTGGGTACGGGCTACGCCTAACCCTTGCATTATTTTTACTTTTCGGGGATACCAAGGGTATTTTAACGGTGGATGCGGATAGGGTTATTCAGTGTGATGTTAGGGGTTAAAGGGAATGGATACAAAAGAAATTGAAATAAGTTTAAAAGGTTCACTTGGTGACCGGGTTAAATATTTAGGTGTGTTCGCTTCGGATGAAGTAGGATTATTGACATTGCCAAAAATAGAATTAAACCTTTAGTTTTTATATCTAATACATTATCTTCGTCTACTGATATTAATATTGTTGGTCATTGGGTATGTTTTTACGTGGAAAAATCACCTAGAAATATAATCTTCTTTTTTGATATTTACGGTATAAATCCAAAAGTTTATTCGAAGGACTTCTCTAAATTTATATATGCGCATCCCGAATATAACCTCTATCGACTAATAAAACAAATACAACCTGATAAATCGTACAAGTGCAGTCTTTACGTTAGTTTTTTTGTTCATTGCGTGAGTCACCGAGGTGTGAAAGCAGTATTATCCTTAATACAAAATGTATTCTCATTCACTCGTTTCTTTGGGAGGTAATGATAAATGGATAACGGGTGATTATTTTTAAATTTAAATTTATTTTGGAAAAAGTTTTAAATGTTCACATTGGAGGTCAGGGGTCAAATGTGGCTATTACGTACAAGGAATGTCTCCGCATCGTGAATAACTAATATAAATGCACATTTTTCTTTGATTTTTATATTACTCCATTTACATTCTATTAAGGATATATTCTATATATGTATCATACACCTTCAATCACATAACTTTTTTTACTTATTTCAGGATGAGCTGTGAGAATCATTCACCCATGAACGTCGGTGATAAACTGCTAAGACGTCTTAGTCGTTTCCTCTTAAACGTTTTTCGGCATATTCAGGTTAAAATAAGGATACACGTGGAAGTTATATTGGGATGCATGCTGAGACGGTCAGACAGCGATGAGTGTATTGAATTTGTAAACTGTCTTTATGTGGTCAATAAATCCTTATGAAAAATTATATAGGTGTTTTTTACTATGTCCACAATGCATTTGAACGGAAAAACTGGGAAACGGAGAAAAAGAGTGCGTGTTTCTATGGAATCAGGAACTATTATTAAATAAATATATAACACATCGGTTTTTACATACCTTCACCGGGTTGCTCGTTTCCTTCAGTAGTGGGTGGTGGCGAAGTTGGTCGGGGGTTGCACTGTTGTGGGCTGCCAGTGGTAGTTGTTGCATCTCCTGCTACTTCTTCTTCTTCTCCTGCTTCATGGTCATGACCCTCGTTTTTCACCTTCCTAATAAATGAGTTTGGGGCTCCAACACCATAATAGTAATGGTGTCTGACTTGAGTGGCTACTTCGTCGGCTGACAGTTCACTGCTAGAGTTATTTCCCATATCTGAAAGGGAGGAATAATGATTGTTTTATATATTCCGCTTCTTTCAACGGGTACATTATTTTATAAGAATATCTATTCCATATACAGATGAATCTTATTGCTGTTTTTAATATTTACTATACTATATGTTCAAGTAAATGGAAAGTGTTTTATATGCTACTTACTGAATAGTGACGGAGGGAAATGACGTTTCGGTCAAAAGAAATACTTGTAGGGACGGAGGGTCGGTGTGTTGCACTTACTCTATACACTTTGGGTAGGGAATAACATCAATTTTCCCTTGTCAGTTGTATTTATGGTGTTCAGTTGGGAAGTAATAATCAGGTGTGACATATGGTGTTTCAATGAATTATTGTATTCCAAACAGATGAAGTTCACGCCCTTGTAGCGATAGAATTTATCCCCATTGGAGGAAAGATGTGTGGAAGTTTTATATATGAGTCATGTGTGTGTGTGTGTGGGACGGCCTTTGTCGTGAGGAAATGATAAGGCTTGTTTATTCGTGTCTGCGAGAAACATGACTGGAGTGATACTGATTTTGATAAAATGAGTCATGTGTGGATGACCTTTGGCGTGAGGGAATGATAAGACTTGTTTATTCATGTTAGTCTGAATCATTGCTGGGAGAGGCTTGATGCTTCGTCACAACAGGTTTGTAATCAGTGATTGTGATAAAGGGGTCTCGGGTAGCGGGGCTTTCATAGTTCATTATCTCTTGAAGGATTGTCACATCAAGACGTGAACTCTCGCCATGGCTTCATCAACCTCCTCGTGCAAGTTAGTTTTCGGGAACTTGTCCGAAAATAAGTTCCGGAAGAGAAATACATGTTTAGTATGGGGCCACTAATTGGTTTTGTGACATGCAGGAATTACGGTGTGGTGGCGGACGTCATTCGAGCTTATCCATATGCCGATTGGCAGGTTTTCGATATTCTCGCACTGGTGCATCATATGCCTGTCTTCGTGATAGGGGTATTGAAGGGTCCGCCATTGTGAAAAGACCTGAAAATATCACATCTTGGGAAGGCGACGAAGAAGTTGATCTACCCACCATAGCTACCTTATTAACCCAATACGGTATCGGCGCTCCAATTGAAGATAATGAATACGCGCAAAAGAGCGTGGCTTATTCCAAAGATGAAGATCACGCAGATCGTTTGGGCAGAGATAGCAAACAGATGAGGTTCAATCACTTTTTTTCTTCGGTCAAGAAATTGAAGGAAGAATTATTTAAATCATCATATGACTATGTCAAATATGTTATCTTTCCCGCTGGCATTGGTCAAAGCGGACTAGTTAATACGACTTGGTTGAATTGATATTTACCTGTGTTAGCTACATTCAGTAATGAAATGAGCAAAATTGGTAAAATATGCTGCGTGGCTATAATGAAAAAGAATTTATCCCTGTTGGAGGAAAGGTGTGTGGAAGATTTATATATGAAAAACTTGTTAGCTAAATTTAAAAGCTTTGAGGTTTTTAGATGAAACGTTGTCTTTGATACACGGTCGGGAAGTGCTGGAGAAGATGTTTGTGGTATATACTAGGGCTTTGATTGAAGGAACCAGGGTTAGAAAATAATATCTAGTAGCCGTATGTTTCGTTGAAGTATTGTTTTTGAAAAGCGAATGCATATATATTCGCGTTCGTGTTTGTACAGTTTTTGTCTAATGTATGTATTTGTATGGAATATTAATTCATTTCCCCTGTATTTTAGAATGGTTACAAATATAAAATAACAATTCCGTCTGTAATTTGATTTTTCAACCTCTTTCAAACTCGTATAATAAATAAACAAAAAATGTATTACATGTGGATGAAGTCAGTCGCCAAATATCCTTTTATCATGATACTCTGAATATCTAAGTAGCTGTGTATATATGTATATATAAAACAAAATGTAATGGGTGAGAGAGAGGGAGAGGGAGGAAGGGAGGAGATTTTATAGGAGGAGGATGAGGTAAACGTCCCGGTTACTTTGAAAACAATTAAAGAGGACATGAGTCGCAAAAAAACAGTGAACTGAGTCTATTTGGGGTCGGGGTTGGGGTCAAGTTTTATTCCGTAGAGTTACGTGACGTTACAGGGGTAGAAAAGTGGAGTCAATTTGGGTGGGGGGTTGAAATGTTGGTTTTTATTCCCGGAGAGTTACGTGACGTCACAGGGGGTAGGAAAGGTGGAGTCATTTGGGGTCAGGAGTTGAAAGAATGGTTTTATTCCCAGAGAGTTTACATGACGTCACAGGAGTAGAATAGTAGAGTCAATTTGGGGTGAGGGTTGAAATGTTGGTTTTCATTCACGTAGAGTTACGTGAACGTCACAGGGGTAGGAAAGGTGGAGTCAATTTGGGGTCGGGGGTCGAAAGGATGGTTTTATTCCCGGAGAGTTACCTGACGTCACAGGGGGGTAGGAAAGGTGGAGTCAAGGGGGGTTGGGGGGGGGGGGATCGGCGAGTTGAAAATATGGTTTTATTCCCCTAGAGTTACGTGACGTCACAGGTGTAGAACAGTGGAGTCAATTTGGGGTCGGTGGTGGCGGTTGAAAATGTTGGTTTTATTCCCGTAGAGTTACAGGAGGCCACGCCCCCTTTTCGACCTCATGTACGTACATGAGCTCATCAATAATGTGGAGTCGATTTGGGGTCAAGGGTAGCCACACCCCCTTTTACACCTCATCTACGTATATCAGCTTATAAGACAAGTGGAGTCTATTTGGGGTTAGGGGGCCACGCCCCTAATATGAGCTCATGTACGTACATGAGCTTCTAAGACAAATGGAGTCAGTTATGAGCTCATGTACGTACATGAACTTATCATACAAATGGAGTCAATTAAGAGCTCATGTACGTACATGAGCTTATATTACAAATTAGGGGCGGTCAATTTTGGGGTGTCCAGGGGTGGGTTTCCCACGCCCCCCACAGAATAGGTGGAGTCCTATATGGGGTCCAGGGTGGCCACACGCCCCCCAAATCCCCAGAATGAGTGGAGCTCTATATGGGGGTCAAGGGTGGCACAACCCCCCAGACCAGTGGGAAGTCTATATGGGGTCGGGGTGGCCACACCCCCCAGACCAGTGGAAGTTTTCTATATGGGCGGGGTGGCCCACGCCCCTTTTGGGGGTTTTGCCCCCGCCCCTTTTTAGGCTCACGTACGTACATGAGCTTATCAGGAGGGGTGAGGGGGGGTAGCCACGCCCCTTGGGGGGTGGGGGGGTGGGGGCGGGGCTTAGTGGAGTCTATATGGGGTCTTTTCCTCTACTTACGGTTAATTTCTTTTTATTATAAATCTGTCAGTATCCCTTGTATCTTTTTGATAATCAAATGCTCACTATTATGATAAACAAAACAATGGTGACTTCTGTCACCACCAGATTTACTAAAGATAAAACTGGAGATATGTGAGGTTTATAGAACAAATATTCATCAACTTAGTTCAAGTTTTCAAGTTTCTTTAGTTCTAATTGAGACAAATTAAACTCATCTATTTCATATGTGTAATTCTTAAATGGCACATGTTTGTTGAATTTAGATTCAGTAAAAAGGCGGTTCATAGTATAATTGATTTGCTATAACTAACTTACATGATGTTGCAAAAGACTTAACATTTTGAACCTTAATTTCAACCTTAACATGATACACTCATTAAATTGTTTATCATCAAAGAATAAAATCAATAATGTATGTTCTTCTATTGCAAAATGTATATAAGCCCCTTTCTTGTAATCATTTGATTCTCAATTAACATAGGAAATGGGTGCAGTGACATTTGGAAATTTGTGGTCTTAGTGTTGAAAGGTATAACTAAAATAATCCTATAATGGAGTACTTAGGCACTTATCAAGTTATGATACATAAATATATCTTTTACTAATGGTGTATAATGCTTTTCAATTACATTGATCTTCATGATGTCTTCTAATTCTTTTGGAGTGATTAGTGTTGGGCTCCAATTACCTTTGTAAGCAAGTAAAACAGCATTGAGCATGTTCTTTATGTTCCTGTAACATCACTTCACTTTCCAGTGCAAAGGTATTTAAAAACTGAATATTTTCTAACTTATTGAGTTTGTTACATTCTGATTAAACTGACTTATAAAATCCTTCAATTGTTCTATTTGTTCTGCATTTTGATTGTGAGAGGTAATCACTTTATTTATCACTGCACCCATTGCGGCTGCCAACTTTTCCAGTCTGTCTATTCTTTTCTTTTCTTGTTCTGTATTTGCTTCTGTTGCTACACTGTAAAGTTGTTTTAAAGCAGTTCCAATGGAGGGTAAGAGGGATCTCTTTGACCTTGCACTTAGCGTCTTTTCGATGTTGTGAATTAACTTTTCCAATAATGACAAAGCACTGTTATTATTATTCCTCTGTAGAATTGATTTAATGCCACTTTGGATTTCTTTTAGTTCATTTTCACTGTTCAGTACTGTTGCTATATCTACTATACCAACTATTTCTAGGTCCTTTATCATTTTAACTTTTCCATGTTTTTGCGAAAAGGCAGCCTTCCCTATCTCCACCTCTAAAGAGATGAGTCCAATTATAATTAGTGCTATGATGAGCCGCATGTTTGCATCTGCAAAAATAGACTTTATCAGATTGTCTATATATATAGGCATATATAAGTTGCACTACATACATTATACTCATGACATTTTCAGTCCAACATTATTTACATATATGTATAGACACATATTTAACTCTTTCTGTTTCTTAGATTATACCTTGTTGTAATTGGATTTTCTACAGTATTTTCATTTCTTATGTTATCTATATCTTTAGTAGACCATGGATCTGTTTTCACTACCTTTACATGATTCCAGTGACTATCCTTTCCTTTAGATCACTTTTATTAATTACTCTACATTTGTTCAATTTGACCACTTTTATTACTCTATATGGCCCAGTGAATTTGGAAGAAACTTTTACATTTGGACCTTCTGGTACACGATTCTGAACATAAATTTGAGTACCCACTGTAATGTCTGGTTTAGTGGTATTTTTGTTACAGTATTTTTCTTGAGTCTTATGTTCGTCTTTTAGTCTAGCTCTTGTCTGCATGATAGTCTCGTAAGTACGTCTGGTTTTCCATGCAACATAGTCATCACAGTTATGAGTATGTCTGGGTGGTGTTGCATCGTCTAACGATGTATATTTGGCATTCTTTTCTGATAACCATACAGCAAATAATGTGGGGATTCTCCTATAGTTTCATTTATAGTATTATTCAATGTAAACTGCACTTCTTCAGAGCTAATTCCCAATCTTCTGTCCGTGGGCTCACTGAAGTTTTCAGGATATCCTTGATTTTACGATTAATTCGTTCCACTGCTCCATTAGAACTCGGTTTATAAGAGGTTGTTCGACTTTTATTTATTACATAAAATTCACATACTTTCTTAAGAGATCACTAGTAAATTCAGCAGCATTATCAGACAGAAGAACTTCAGGACATGAATGTCTGATTATAATTCTAGATTTAAGAGTTTCGGCTACTGTAGCTGCATCTGTTTTTTACAGGTACGATCTCTATATATCTAGTTAGATAGTCTAAGAAGACTAATATTTGTTAATTTCTTCTGATGTTTGTTGGAAATGGACCCAAAAAGTCCAGTTACTACATGAAATGGATTTAATTTTTATGGATATTTTTCAAGTGGAGCTTTTGTATTTACGTTACTTTTATGTTGGTTGCAAACTACACAATTTTGTACAAAGTTCTTAGCATCTTCACTACAATGTGGCCAAAACTAATTTCTGGTTATGATTCTGATTGTGTTTTTTCTTTTTTAATTCCTGGATGTCCTGCCAACTCATATGAGTGTGTTAGATCTAAAACTTCTCTGGTGAGTTGGTTATGTAGTTTTTGGGATATACTATAGTCGAGAACAACCATTTTTCTCTGTCGGTAGTTTATGCAATATACCATTTATTAACTGAAAATCAGGTTTTAAGGATTCATCAAGTAATAGCTGTCCTACTATTTGTTTGATTTGTGGATCCTTTTCTTGTTGTATTTTCACCTTTTCTAAATCTAAATCTACATCTTGACAACTAAAACAAAAGATATTAGTTGTAATGCATTTTTCTGTTTCTCCTTGAGATCTGGATAATGTATCTGCCAGTGTTAAATTTCCCTGGAATATAACTAAACCTTAATACACCAATGAACCATCTATTGAACTTCATGTTGTTAGTGATAGCTCTCTTTTTAAACAAATCACAAATGGGTTTGTGATCAGTAAGAACATTAACTTTATGACCTAAAAGTATGTCTAAATTTCTTTAAACCCCAAAATAAGGCTAAACACTCTTTCGGTTGTACTATAGTGTTTTTCTGCTGGGTTTAAAACTCTACTGGCATAGTATACTGCCCTCATTCTAGTTTTGGCCTTTTGTAACTATAGCTCCTAGTCCTGTACTCGAGGCATCACAAGATAAATAAAAACCTTTTGAAAAATCTGAGTAGACCAAAACAGGGTTCCTGGTCACCTTGCTCTTTAATGTCTGAAAGGCTGTTTCTTGTTCATTCTCCCATTCATTTATATAACATCCTTTTTGGTTAGTTCCTAAACATGGTACCTACCATGCTTAGGAACCGTCTTAATACTTTTAAGTTAGTGGGAGCTGGATAATCAATTATTACCTTTATTTTACCTGCCTGCATGCACAATCCGTCTTCACTAATTGCATGACCAAGTATTCTAATGACTTCATCAAGAACTGACTTTTCTTTGATTTAATTTTTATTCCTGCAATTCTTAATCTCTCTAGGACCAATTCTAATGTTTTGAGATAGCTTTCCAAGTCTTTACTAAAAATGATAACATCGCTCAAGTATACTGCAACGTTTTCTATGTCTTCTAGAATTTGTAACATTAATCTAACAAACGTTAAAGGAGTTGATGTGAGTCCAAATGGCATTACTTCAAACTATAAATGTTCTTTATGAGTGCTGAAGGCTGTGAATTGTTTGGATTCTTCATCTAGCGGTACTTGCCAATATCCACTAAGCAGATCTAAGGATGAAAATATTTTGGCCCCTCCTAATTGAGCTAACATACCTTGAATTACCAGCATCGGCATTCTATCTGGAACTGTGTTAGAGTTTAATTTTCTATAGTCTATCACAAGTCTCCAACTGCCCTCTTTCTTTGGAACAAGTAACAATGGAGAATTATATGGAGATTTAGAAGGAATTACTACTTCATCTCTTCTCATTTCCTCTATCAAATTATCAACTATGGGTCTCTTTCTTATTGGTAATCCGTAATTAGGAACAAAAAATGGCTTGGCTCCATCATTTAACAAAATCTTATGTTGTAGGACATTTGTCCTTCCTAGTTTATCTCCTACAGCTATTACATTTCTATATTTCTCTGGCACTTGAATTAACTTTTTTCTATTTTCTGGAAAATCTGTTTTATTTACTTCCTGATTTTTTTGAGAGTTTTGGCCATTTATAGAGAAAAATGCATTTTTTTCTACTGTTAGTAAAAGATTGTTAATAGGTATTCCTATGCAAAAGACAGTGCCTTCGTATAGTGTTAGTTTGTTATCTGAATAGTTTTGGACATAAGCTCCACAATTATCACCATTCGTGTGGACTAGTGAATTATCCATTCCGACAAAATCTGGCAATTCGTCGTTCAACAATAGAACATCTTTACCCTTATGTTCTCTTTTGCTCTTAAATATATTTTTGTTAAGCATTTTGGATGTAAAGTTACTGCTCTAATGAGTATAAATTGTACTTTATTATCATGAGCTGTGCTAACGCAACATATCTCTTCATCTTCTGCAAAATAACAAAGTTCTGCATTTTCAGTGGTTTCTTCTGTTACTTCTATTATACTATTTATATCTGATTTATTTATTTTATCTAATAGCACTGCTTCACTTTAGTATTTTTCCCTTCCTTGTTATAACTCCAATTACTACATTGCTACAGTTTTAGTACATGTATCTGTATAGGTATCTGCATAGGCATCTTGATTTTCGTTACATTCAGTTTCGGTGATCACCTTTATTTATCTGAGTAATTGCTTACATCTGAGTATATATCATTTATATGTGCACATTTCATCGACTCCGTATTCTGTAATGGTGGTAATTCCTATTTTTTTATCTGTTTCTATTTTATCTTGTTGTTCCCGTATGTCTTTCTCGCTTGTCGAAACTGTCTCAGACGATTAGATCAGATTTTGGTGAGGCTTTTCTTCGCCAAGCGTAAAACATTCGCCCCTCCGATTATCCTGTTTCAGGCTAATCTTTCCTTCACTGCTGTCTAGTAATATTCCACATCTTTTACTGTATGATGGCAGCTGATCCTCTCGATCTGCTCTGGTTCTGTCGTTCTGAGTTCAGCTACCCCCAAGATCGATTTTGGCCCAACCTCCCAAGGTGGTGTATGTTCCAGATCTCCGCCCAAACTCGGTCAGGATTAGTGGAGCCGACTCTCTCTTCTCTTACCCCATCCCCTTTTAGGTGGGGTTAACATGTTAATTCCTCCTCTTGAAGGTGGAGCTTCCTAATTGATGGGAAGCTGAGTGAGTCCGGTGCAAGGTCACAGGTCAACGATTTTATTGCACTCTTAAGATTTCATTGAGACGGTGTTATGGCTGTTGCCGCTCTCCAGTCTCACCAACATCCGGTGACTGATAAGTTTGTTACGTCTATGGTTGTCGACAAAATTTGACTCTCATACCAAAGCTCAATTCTCTCTGCTCTTCTCTCTCTCTTCCTCTCTCTCGTCTCTCTCTCTCTCTCTCTCTCCTCTCCCCTCTCTCTCTCGTTATTTTCACTGTACTCTAATTATTCTCTCTTTTATGTTTTTACGCTACCTTATCAAATATTATTTCTCATGGCTATCATTACAATCGTATGTATGTTGGTGTATTGACTCACATGTAGTATCTATGCTGTATTGACTCACATGTAGTATCTATGCTGCATTGACTCACATGTAGTATCTATGCTGTATTGACTCACATGTAGTATCTATGCTGTATTGATTCACATGTAGTTCTATGCTGTGTCACAGTATCTATGCGTATTGACTCCATGTAGTAATCTATCATCCATACTCTTGTCCTGTTCTTTGTTTTCATTATTTTTTTTCTATTACTTCAGTCTTATTTTCCTCTTTTCCATTTTCCTCTTCTTCATCTTCATCCTCTACTATTTGCACATTAAGTCTTGATTTAATAACATTATCTATCCTATTAGGCATGTGGAGAAAAATACCCTTGTCCTTATTTTTATTTTGCTGGACTTCTGCACATTGAGGATGAGTAAGATACGTGGCATGCATAGCATTTCCTGATCAGGTTTTGTGGATTTACAATGCTGTACAACACCTTACATAGATTACATGCTTTAGGCATTTGTTTTCCTATTGAATCAATCAGTATATTCACTATATTCACCTTATTCATTTTCTTTGTTGGAATGTGTCGATTGATGTCAATTTTCTTTACAAGTCTCTTGATCACTTGAATATATGATAAAAAAAAAAAGATCTCACGTCACGGACTGAGACACTAAAAGCCTACATAAACAGTTTCGAGAAAGAAAAAAAAAATCAAATTCTCTCGTGATATAAAAACTATGGCACCGAAGGCTAACATCCAAAAGGGGAAAAGAAAAAACCATGGCGATTGACCTCTCCCGCGACTCCTGTGACTAACGTAGACACCAAAACAATTGTCTACTAAACACACCCAGCGCCCCCCCCCCTCCCCCACAAAAAAAAATCAAAGGGCTAACAAAGAAACCCAAAATCCCGGACTAGAAAAAGACCGGACAACCAAAGCCACAGGAACATAGAGACACAAGAACTTGACCAAAATGGAAATACGTTATGGACATAATGAAAAAAATACGACCTTACGCTATCAAATGGAGATCCCAGCTGCAAAGGAGAGATAGCCTGGAGTAAAGGAGATCAGAACAGCGCAATAGACTTTGCACTAATCAACCAAAATATGTATAAAAACTACAAATGTATGGAGATAGATGAGGGAAAGTATGAATATGACCTAACAGACCACCACCTCATAAAAGTCCAATTCAGAATGAACACTAAAGTAAGGAAAACATTCAAATATGAAATAAAAAGAAATCAGATATCTGAAAATCACAGAAGAGTCCACCAGGAAATATCTTGAATATATAGAATGTACAGTAAGAAGACAGAAAGGGAGATCCAATCCACCTGGAGGAAACAATGAGTGAAGCAAAAGCAAATAGTCTAGAGAAGATAATCAAAAGAAGGTTAAAGCAAAGGAAAGCAAGAAGAAATAGAACCAGTATGGGTCACCAAAGAAATAAAGAAAGAAATAAGCCAAAGAAGGATATATAACAAATTAAACAGGAAAGCCACAAGAATAGAAGAAAAGAGATACTATGAAGAAGCATATCTTAAACAAAAACAAAATGTACAGCTAATAATAAAGAAAACATATGAAGAATATGAAGAAAAGGTTAGACATGAGATAATGAATGATAAAAACAGACACAGGAAAATCTGGGAATATATAGACATGCTGAGAGGAAAGACCACATCAGAAAAAGAATGGATAAGGATATACGACGAAAATAAGCACGAGATGAAGGAAGAAACCCTAGGGAAAGAGCTGGTAAAATTCTGGGAAACAATATACCAATAAGAAGAAAACAAAATAGGAGAGATATGGAATGAAAGCAAGAAAGAACAGTATAAGCATGACATGGAAGAAATAACGAAAAGATTAGGACAGCAGATGAAATACCATATATCTTTAAGAGAACACATGGGTGGAGTGTATGACCTAACAGAGACAGATTAGACCCATGGAGGAAATCAACACAACAGAAGAAGATGTAAAAATCAACTCGAGAAAATGAAGGCAAATAAAGCACCAGGGCCAGACAGAATGAAGCCAGTTCTGTTCAGACTATTCCTACAACCAACCTTCAAAAAGAATTGCCAGACTGTTTAAAAAGCATACTGTTGTAAAAAAACAACACTTACGCGCAAGAAACAACACCCCACAGCCAAAGATCTTAGGCCAATTGCTCTAACAAATGCATGATATAAAATTTTCATGGGGATCCTGAAAACCAAAATAGAAAAGCATATTAGGAATCTAGGAAAAATGAATGAACTGCAATCAGGCTTTACCGCACAAAGGAGGGTAATCGATAATTTATATATTTTACAATACTGCATACAAGAAACGTACCGAAGAAAGGACCCATTATTTGTTGTATCAATAGACTTCCAAAAAGCATTTGACTCAGTTAATAGAAAAAAGTTCATAAAGGTCATGATGAAATATATACTGCATGCAGAAGTAATAAATGCAGTTGCAAAGGTATATACAAATGATGTAACAAGTCTATGCCTTAACAATATAGAATAAAAACAGCTAAATGTAACTAATGGAATAAGACAGGGATGCAATACTAATAACATACTTGATATAATAGGAAAACTAGAAAATACAACAATAGGTTTTAGAAATGAAGTAATAAGGATAGTGGCACTATTATATGCAGATGATGGATTAATAATAGGACACACACTAGAAGAAATAACAAAAGCAATAAAAACCCTTATGGAAATAGCGAGTGAATGTGGCCTAAACATAAACAAGGACAAGAGTAACATACTAATATACAACGACTGGTATAGTATCGATGATGTGGAAAACATGGAGCACATAGAAGGAATAAAAATAGTTGAGCAGATTAAATACCTAGGAGTGACAATCAACAACATGAAAGACTGCTTCAGAGAACAGATAAAAGGGGCCCAAATTAAAGCAAAGCAGATGGCAAATATGGCTAATGCAGTCATCAATAAAAGCTGTATTAGAGTAAAAACAGGAAAATTGTATTGGAAACGATTAGCCATGCCATCATTCATGTATGCCATGGAAGTCATGAAACATGACAAGAAAACCATAAATGAATTTCAGTAGACAATCGAGTAGTGCCTATATATCTAAGTCCCTTCGCTTTGCGAAAGACTTTTTTTAGTTCTCCTTACGACTGTCATTCGTAAGTATTTCGGGTTCCTCCCATCTCCTTGTGATATTTTAGTAGAGTGGTTCTTCTTAACTAAAGGAGAGGATTCAAACAGATAAGTTGAACAGATATAACAACTTTATTCTGTAACTCCATACTAGGAGATGCAGCTCGGTCGGGAGACCGATATGTTTTAAGGTTGGCACGGAACTGCCATTCTAAAGCATCACGTCGATAGCGGAACATTAGCTATCTCAGCGATTCATATAAAAACATACGTAGTCCGCCGGCTCGGAAGTTACAAGTTTCCGGCGTAGGTTAACAGGTCAACCGCTTCCCATGGAAGTTGTTGTGCAAAGTTATCATTAATATAAAATGCTGATAATGTACAGAGCTAAATCAGGCTACTGCAGACAGCGCATAGCGTAATCTAGATCTGCTTTGGTCACGTAGGACCCTCCTAATGCCATGACCTCAGGTCATGGGTTTTTATTTACAGATACTGTAATCTGAAATAATGTATATATTACATTAGGCTCGGACTGCTACCTATTCAAGCCTTGAATAACAAAAAGTTACTTTAAACATTGTTTCTTAGGAGCGTGCTCGTAACATATGTCTAGTATAAAAAAATAATAAGTGATTAAATGCATAAAAAGGTTCTGTTACATACCCATTTTGACATATTCATAAACAAAGATAAATGCATGGAAAATCTAGATCTATGTTTGGTAATAATAATGATTAGGTACCCAAAAATAAATAAAAAGGTAAATCAAAAGATTAACATGTATACATGATTAATATGATAATAGGTAACCTGATTAAGAATAATGGTTACTACAGATTATAGCATGATCATGGATAATTGTTAGAGTACTTGTCACTCTTTGTAATAGATAAAGATAATTGTACAATGGTATAATAGTATAACTGTGTAATTGTGCACAAATGCAATATATAGGGCTGATATATTTTATTAGGTGCCCGAAAAATACCTTTAGGAGTATATATTAATGTATAATATTGGGCTATAATATTTTATTAGGTGCCCGGGAGATACTTTAACTGTTCAAATGCAAAGGCGTGAGTCTTTCTTGTCCTACATTTTTGCCAGCATACGGACCGCTTTTCACACACAACACAATTCCAGACAATTCCCTAGGCACAACTGAAGTGGCCAGTTTCAGGGCGGCCCTAAAACTCAAACGACTTGAGTTTAACGGGTACATCATCTAGACGGGCCAATACGTTTCCTTGGAGATCCTTCTGTTTACGCCTCAGCCTACGCCAAGCAAAGATGTTGACGGCGATAACCAATATGGCCGTCACGCTGAACACGGCCAGCAGAATGTAGTAGCGAAGATTTTCTCCACCTGCATAAGTCGGTGACGTGGTTCATCTCAGCCAGTTGCGTCAAACGATGAGCCACCCGTGCGTTGTATGGGAGAGGTAAGTAGATGGGATGATTGTAGATGCCCAAGTGTAGTTCGCAAAATACGCCTTCTCGCGTATTATCGTGTTGACCCCTCTGACGGTGTAGTTTGTAGATGTACCCGTACAACCATCAGCTGCTACAAAGATAGGGGCATGGGCGGTGGTCCCATCCGGACATACTACGTTGAATCCGGCTTTATCGTAACGGATCCAGGAACCATTATTCATCCTGTAATTGAATTTATTACCGTAAAAGGGATAAAGTTTCCCCAGACAACCTTCGCTTGTATGAGAGAGAGAGCCGTTTAGCACTATGCCTAACTCACATGAATCCGTTGATATAGGATATTGCAAGTTCAAAAGAGTCAGCTGTACAAATTTTATTATTCATGGCTTCTGAACAGTGAGTGAGTTTATCTAAGTCTCTAATGACTGTAAATGAAATTTCCTATCAGAAGAATCAGTTACATGCCCCGTCAAAATTGGATATTACTGGACTTGAGTTATTCGTCATGAAAGTAGGAAACGGTGCTATTTTGTATGATTGCCAAGCATCGGAAGAATCAAAAGGTATTGTGATCATAATTCTATAATTTTCAACGCTGACTGATATTAGGCTATAATAGAACTCTACTTTATGGGCGTCTAATAAAGGAATATAACCTAGTTTCTCCCGTCCGTTTTCCAAAGTTAACGTCAGATCTTTAATAGGCATGAGGTGAGGAGATAACACACCCTTTGTCGCTAACGTAATCGCTTCTACGTAATCTTTTGACTTCTCAATAAAATGTGATCTTTTTCACACGGATATGATCTATTTTCGAACTATAGTAAGCTCATGTAGCCAGCAAATGTTGAACTTCCATGACCTGATCGATATTATTTGAATGTTCATTTACGATACTCATTATTTGATTGATTGAAGATAACTGGCTGCGAAGTTCGGACAAAGCTAATTCGGTTTTGTGTTGCAAAAACTCAATTCTTTTATTTTGATTATTTATCTTAAGGCGATTTGAAATTCCTAAGCCTAGATTCGCAACTGATCCTAAGATGTTTAGTCCAGCCAGAATAAGCGGGTTGCGGCGTTCGAGAGTATTGTGCCGCACAGAACCACATCAGCAGGTCACGAGTAAGTTCCTCTGCCTCGGCGGTTTTATTTGTATGTCATAAGACAACATTTCCGCAACGCTCAGTGTTTGAGCTAGCGAAATCTCTGAGTTAGCATGAAAATTACGTTCGTGCATTTCCTTAAGCGAAATAGCAAACCTCATCAGGTCATTCTTTAAGTTAAGGACGTCATCTTCAGGCAAAAATATTGCATGCATATCTACTTCTTATGACAATATTATCTTGACACGATGAATACATCATTATTCTCTCGATAATCGAGCCATGATTAAATTCTATTTCTTTCGTCCTAGCGCTCTTTCCATACAACAAAGATGTCTGAATCACAATATCACTCCTAACAATAACAGATTCATTTTTGAAACCTGCAATGAGTAAAACTATGTAATAACTCGCGTAAAAGAATAGGTTTACATACAAATATGATTAATAGATATATAAATTATTATACAAGTTTCATAAATACAACCATTTTTTTCCCTCACTCCATCTACCTTTCTTTAGATTCTGATATGTGCCAATGGAACTATTCTCACATCAGTGGGTTTGGATACATTTTGAACCCTAAATCTATTGGCCGTTAAATTTTCTAAAATGTTAAACGGGCCTTCAAACTTAGGTGTCAGTTTATAATTTAAACCTTTACGTACGTATACTTGTATGTATACCTGATAGCCCACGGCATATGTTCTAGTTGGCTTAGCTATTTTATCATGATTTTTTTTCATTATTATTTGTGCTTCTTCTAGATTCTTACGAAGTATATTATATCGACTTATGCTTGCATCCATAACATCCTTTAGAGGATTTGATAAATTAGTGGTAGGCGTGAGGATGTGGAAAGGCGTTCTAGCCGGGATACCGTACAGTGCCTCGTGCGGTGTCATTTTAATAGACACATGATACGAGTGATTAAGTGTGCTTAGTACCATCCGCAGGTATGGCAATGTCCCAGTTGGGGGTGGGGTCTGCCCCCCTAAGGTGACCCTTAAAATGTTTAAAACCTTACGATTTGCCCTTTCCACTAGCCCATTAGACTCTGGGTGATAGATCATGGTATTGATTTTCTTTATACAAAGGAATTCGCACAAGGAGTTAAGGAAATGATTATTGAACTCCCCGCCCGAGTCTGATATAATGATGTGTGGAATTCCATGTTTACAAATGTAGCACTCGTAAAACTTCCTAGCGGACTCGACCGCGGTTTTCGTTTTAAGCGCTATAAGTTCGGTATATCGAGTCAAAGCATCTATAATTACTAGGAGGTGCTTATTTCCTCTGTCTGACTCGTAAAATCCTGTTAATAAAATCTAAATGTACTCTTTCAAAGGGTTGATTTGGCACGTGGTTAAGCCATAGACTGACAGGTGTCTTCGTGTGCCTTTGTATTCTTGACAAGTGCGACAATTTGCTATGTGCTTTTTTATATCTGTAAGCATCGTATGCCAATAAAATAAGGATTTGGGGCTTTCTGTGACATTAAGGAATAACCGTGGGTGTCCATTGCAGTGGATTTTCATGCAACCATTTTAAGACTGGGTATAGTGTAGATAGGTACCACCACCTGGTTGTTATTCAACTGCGGTGTGTTGCGGGTTTTCCTCGTCACGGATCTACACAGGATATTATCCTTTATGATATAATTCTGCTGCTTATACTTTATGTATTCCTTTTCCTTCGGATTTCCGTTTAACGCAATGATGATTTTTTCTATTTGCGGATCTTTTCTTTGTTTCTGTCTGTAATAGTTCAGCACTCCAGCCCAGATCTTCTGTTCAGATATAGTTTTAACAATGGGCGTGGAGGTTGAGATATCTATTAATTCAGCTAATGGCTCGGTACAAGATGAAGAGGGGTTGCGTGATAATGCGTCAGCAATGATATTTGCTTTCCCAGGTAAATACCCGATCCTCGCGCCAAAGTCCTGGATGATCATGTGCCACCGAGTTCGCTTAGGGCTGTGACTAAAAGCTTTAAAGAAGTCGGTTAGGGGCTTATGAATCAGTGAGAACCTTGACGGGATAACCGTATATTATGAATATGCACGAGTGAATTAACAATAGCGAGCCCTTCCTTGTCTATTACTGCATATTACTTTCGGAAGGTCTCAGTTTACGTGAATAAAAAGCTATAGGGAAAAATTGTTTATCATATTGTTGAAGCAATACCCCACCTACTCCTAGGTCTGAGGCGTCTGTTGCTATGAAAAATTCCTTACCGAAGTCAGGAAATTTCAAGATAGGAGAACTACACAGTTCATCTTTCAATTTATCGAACGCCTGTTGATGAATTTCAGACCATATGAAATCTACGCCCTTTTTTATAAGTATCGGTTAGGGAGCGGCTATGATTGAGTAGTTTGTGTATAAAGCGGCGATATAAAAGCCACTACAGCCTAAAAATTGCTGTATTCCCTTGACGTTAGTAGGTATCGGGGAAAGTTACGGATAGCCGACACCTTATCATGGACGACTTTAAGACCTTCACTAGAAACCGTGAAACCTAAATAGACTAGTTCTGTTTTAAAAATTCACACTTACTTATCTTTACCCTTAAATTATGCTGCCTTAGTCTTTGTAGCACTAACTCTAATTTACGTAAATGTTCTTGATCTAAGGTTGTTTTGGAAAAGATTAACTAGGTCGTCCATGTAGCATGTAGGATATCTCCTAACAAGTCTCCAAACACAATGTTTATCATACGAGTAAAAGTTATGGGAGCTCAACGTAAACCAAAAGGCATACGCAAAACTTCATAAGTCCCCTGGTGGCTGTGCTGAGGCAGTGTATGGGATACTCTCTTGTTCCAACGGAATCTGATGAAATCCCTTTAGTAGGTCCAAGCTGGTGAAATATTTGTTCTGACCTAGTAGAGATAGGATATCATCGGTACATGGTACTGGGAATCTGTCAGGGATTGTTTCTTCATTTAAACGACGAAAATCGACGCATATCCGCCAAGTTCGATCTTTTTTCGGTACTACTATTAACGGAAAATTATAAGGCTGTTTGATTTCCTAATGACTCCTTCTTTTAGCATTTTACCTACTTCCTCTGTTATCTCATACTGAAATTTCATAGGAAGTCGGTACGAAGGTACATAGATTACTTTCTGTTTGTCCTTGAGCTTATTTGATGCTCGATGACATCCGTTTTTTCCTAAGGTTCCATCCGTAGTGGAAAAAACATCATGATATTTAGTTAAAAGATTCAAAAATTTCTGCTGAATTTCTTCTTCTTGAATGTCCTTATTGATTTTGTTCTTTATAGATTGCAAAAGGGATTCATCCGCAACTGATTGAGCGTGATTTATCTCAGCTACGGTAAGAATGCAATGTTTATAAACTTCGGCATCCAAGATATGTTGATTTTTGTGGATTACTAAAGTGGTATTCAAATGATTACAGACTTCGATGTTACATTGTTGTTGTGAGCCGACTGTATAAATGGCTTGTGTGACGGATAATCCGTGTGTTTTCAGAGTTTCGGAAAGATTAACGTTTCAGATCCTGGGCAAGGTTCTCTTTACACGCACTAATATGTTCGAAGTTACGTTAGGCTCGAGAGTTTGCGTGCAAGCTGATATTACGGGTGAGCGAGAGTTCTGTTGGGTTGCCTGTATTATTTCTTGGTTCATGAGACAGGTGATTGGTTCTGTAATGTAAGTGACAACTCTGTCTGTCTCTTTATTATCTAAAACTGATTTTAGGGTATTAGAAGACTTATAGAATTTCCCTTTGATATACACGCCGTGTTTTGCAGGTGCTAAGATAATATTTTGAGTGCCCATAGACGGGTATCCGATTACTGCGGGATACATATTAATGTTTTGTACAACGATAAAGGTATCAGCAAACGTGCGCTTACCGACCTTGTACTGTACATGAGTTACTCCTACAACATTTAATTCATTATTTCCTATGCTGAGAGCCTTATTCCGGACTTCTCTATAGGGAAATTTGAAAAGAGTAAATGATGAGTCCTTAAATCCATAATATTACGTGGACTACCAGAATCAAAGAAAAGTGAATGACTTATGGTCCAAATTTACTGCATGTAAGGTTGGTCGCAACTCGTTTTGACTAATAATTGCATGAATTTGTTGCAAATCTACGGGAACCTGCACAGATTTTTTGGATTCGGCCGTGTGTTTCATAGGAAATCAATTGCCTCACAATGATCTGATAAATGATTAAACTGATTATTTGATACAAAAGATGTTGATATTGATGACCCAACATCGCCCTCTCCCCCCTTGGAGTGAACTACGTGGTATTTGTTTTGTTTATCACACCTTGAAAATTCGCTTGCCCTTGCGAGTTCTGGCTAGAACGGACCCAGGAACAGAGGTACCTGAAGCACGATTTGTTTGTCTCTGCTGTTGTGCAGAATTTCCGTTTGGTTGTTTCTTTTTATAGTACTGAGGACCCTTCTTTTTATTTTGCACTGGCAACTGGTTGCGTGTTTGTAGCATTCTGCTGTTGATTCCTCGAGTAGCAACGGTTATATGAATGAGTGGAACTATTATGTATTGAACAAAAACGCGTCTGACAGTCTGAAATCATGTGATCTGGTCGTTTACAGTTATAACAAACCATCCTGCAACTTGATTATTATTATGTACCATGTTTACTTGTTGTGGCTTGTTCTCATTTTTGCAAAAACTTGAATGACGAAGGATCTAGGTCGGTACATTTAGACATGTGTTTTTTTATTTGTTTATACACATCTAATTCCGTACTGTTGGGCTGCAATTTTTTGTCAAAACACCGCACTAACGCTTCAGGCAACATTGCAGTGATACTCGTAAGGTAGATCAAACGAATAAAATCTTTCACGTTGATTTTGGCACTCGTAACCCACCCGGAGTTACTTAAACTAACTTGATATTCATTTAGCCGGTCGGCAATTAGCGCCGCCCGCTCGACAACATTAAGCTGAGTCATGGAGGCTTGGTTAAGGATATTTCTCAATGCCAATACTACATCTAAAGCCTCTTCCACCCCCGTACACGGCACGTAATCGGATTTTGAACTCGTCCCATGTAAGCGCCTCTTGGAAAGAAACCCCCCTTAGATAAGCACTTGCGTCTCCTTTAGCAAGTCTATGAAGCTTTTGGCCTCCTGTAATTGTACTGCTGGGTCTGTGATGCTTTTTGCATTTAAATGAGCGTCTACAGATGAGATCCATGCCTCAACATTTTGAGGCAGGAACCCATTGACCCGACCTTGAAAAGGGACAATTGCTGACCTCGCACTCACGAGAGTCACCACATTGGGGTTGCCAGTCGGAGGAGTTGCCATTTCCACTTTCACTTTTTTTCTTATCACTTCTATTCCTTGCGATCCTATCAAAATCTATAAGAGTACACTCGACCACTACGTAAACGCATATGCAATGTACTGTATAAATGTGTTATAATAATAGCAAAATCCCCCAAAAGATACAAAAATACAGATAATTTGATAAAATATTATACGGAGAATTCCTGCAAGAAACGATTAGCAACAACAAGAAGAGAAAAAAAAATAATCTGCGGGCGAGAACTCGTAGTTGAAGATTGATTCTGTAATGAAGGAAGATTAAGATGGCGAACAACTCACCCCCAGAATACTGGACGATCGAACTCAATGATGAACAATACTTCACTGAGGGAAGAACCTGAATAGATAAAATGGTACTTAGCTCCAGATTATATGGTGAAGGATTGTTGACATGGGATGACGTCTCAGTTCCTGTCTAAGTCTCGCGTCGGAAGTCGTGATGACGTCACGGTCTTCTCTCGGTGTACGATGCATGAAGAAGTCCAAGATTGATGACGTCCACAGCCTCCGTCCTTGCATTACTTCCTCTTGCTCTACTCTCTGCGTCCTTACTCGTGATCGCGTGATGTTTCCTTTGTTTGTTTCTTCTTTCTGTTGATGTTCGATGCTGCTCTCGTCCGGTGTAGCTTCTCGAAGATAAGTGACAACAGTCACTCAACGTCGGTGTTGATGCTTGTATTCTTCTCGATGAAGGATATCTTCGTCTTCATAAAATGTTGCGTTGATTGAAGATCCCGTTTCCTCTGTTTAGTTTTGATGTTGAAGGTGGAAGTTGGTTCTTGTAGACCTTCGGTCGGCTGATATGGGTCTTGTTAATTTTATTCTTCGTCATTCACTGCCACCAGTCTAAGTCCCTTCTCTTTGCGAAAGACTTTTTTTTTTTTGTTCTCCTTACGACTGTCATTCGGTAGTATTTCGGGTTCCTCCATCTCCTTGTGATATTTTAGTAGAGTGGTTCTTCTTAACTAAAGGTGAAGGATTCAAACAGCTAAGTTGGAAACAGATTAATAAAAACTTTGTATTCTGTAACTCCATACTAGGAGATGCAGCTCGGTCGGTAGACCGATATGTTTTAAGGTTGGCACAGGAACTGCCATTCTAAAGCATCACGTCGATAGCGGAACATTAGCTATCTCAGCGATTCATATAAAAACATACGTAGTCCGCCGGCTCGGAAGTTACAAGTTTTCCGGCGTAGGTTAACAGGTCAACGCTTCCCATGGAAGTTGTTGTGCAAAGTTATCATTAATATAAAATGCTGATAATGTACAGAGCTAAATCAGGCTACTGCAGACAGCGCATAGCGTAATCTAGATCTGCTTTGGTCACGTAGGACCCTCCTAATGCCATGACCTCAGGTCATGGGTTTTTATTTACAGATACTGTAATCTGAAATAATGTATATATTACATATAGAGCATTTATGAAAGCGCCAAGTTACACAGCAAGTTGTGCGTTAAGATCTGAAATAGGGGCCTCTACTGCCACTCAAGAAATATGAAGAATAAACTATTCTACCTGAAACATACACTGAAGAGTGGTGGGAAATAGGCTCCTATATGAGATAATAACCATGGATTCAGTATAAAAAAAAAAACCCTGGATAATGCAAGGAAAAGAATTTATGAAAGAACTAAACTTAAACTTGAGTAAAATTGAAGCAGTTAACGATAGTTAAAAGAAAAAATAAACAACTGGGACAGAAAAACATGTCAGAAAGAAATGAATGAAAAGACTACATCAAGAATCTAGGTATATAAAGACATGAGGAGAAAATCTGGTTTTGACAACACTGAAAAAACAATGCTGATCAGTACAGCCAGGCTAGGTACACTAGGATTAAATGATAGAAATAGGATAAAAGGAGAAGATACAAAATGTTTATGCTGTGAGGAACAAAATGAAAATTTAGAACATTTCTTACTTTACTGTCCACCATACAATGAGATCAGAAATAGATATAGTTTTGTGCAGCAACCAAATCAGGAAAATAAAGAGGAATTTGTAGCTAATATACTCTTATCTGTAGATCTACTGAGGGAGGAAGTGGAGAATAGGAAAGATTTTACAAAAAGAAATGTGGTATTTCAGAGAGAAGAAAGTCAAACAAACACAAACAAAGGAGGAATAAAACAAGCAAGAGAGCCGTTTAAAAGACATATCCCACCTACTACTACTAAAATGGTGTATAGACAATATTGATCGCTTCTTTTAAACGAGAGGAAGCGATGACGTGATATTTTACCTTTGTTTTGCGTTTCTTTTGAGTTAAACGAGATCACAACGAACAAAGCAAGTATTGCAACATTGGTTTACATTTTGCATATTTAGGGCACATTTAAGAAATGTCAGGATGTAGCCTAGAAGTAACCGGGATAGCGTATAGGTACCTACCTTGGTGGAGTTGATAGGTACTGTCCGTACTGGGTCCGTACTGGGCCTAACCAAAATTCAGGGGACATGTTCCCACAGTGTAGAAGGGAAGTAGGTAGACTACAAAAGGCGTTAGAGTGCGGTAAATCTAAGGAGTGGTTACATACAAATTGCGTCAATGTCACTAATGATCAGTATGCTGGCACTCAGAGGGTGGAAGATGTGATAGGGTAAACAACCGAGTGGACTGATCAACTCACAGACTACCGCGGTTTTGGCCTTACAAAGCTTGCACGGCCTATGTAACGCCAAAAAAAAACACACGTAAAACGTATGTTTTGGCCTATTTTCCGAAATCATGTAGTCAAAGCTTAGTAGGGTAAAACACCGCATGGCCTTCGGCAGGCGATGTACGATCAATGCATGCAACCCTCCAAAAGGTACATTATAACGTGTCCTGACACCGGAGATGGGCATCAGTCGCGACATGTTGGTGAGAAACGGAGCTAAAGACCTCTACTCTCCTTTCGAACTAAGTATTTTCTCCAAAGTTAGAAATTAAGGCCAAATTTTAAGATTTAAACAGAGGGTAGTGAAAAGGGCGTCCACGGCAGTGGAAATCTCACCAAAACGCTTTCGAAATTTTTACTTACGCTTCATTTTTATAGAAGATTGACGCCATCTCGATGTTTACGGAGTCGCTTGTGTCCACAAACTTCCCATTTCCTGTGATAAATCCGCACACCACTTGTACCCACAGACGCTGGGGCACTTTCATCACAACAATCGGAGCACGATCCCTTACCAGGACGTTTTTAAGTAAACAACTGTTTTGGTAGAAGACGACGACGAAGCGTGCACTTAGATAATTTTGTAATTAAACAAAAATATTTTACATATTTATGATGATTAATTTGAAAATATTTGTTATTGAAAAAGTAACTCGATTCTGACTCAAATTTAAGTAATTATTTTTTGGAATTAGAACGTTCTTTTAAGTCCTGTGTTATGACATCACAACATCTTGACTTTCGTACCTATTGTAAATAATTGCTATACTCAACTTTCTTGCAGAACAGTTTTCCAGTTATTCATGCAGATTGTTGTCAGCTGTTCATGTAATCGTTATAATCGTAATGCGCATATATATCTTTATTATTTACTTTTTGGATATATGAAGATGTTTTACTGCTGGATTACCGCCATAGTGTGACACAGTCACTTTAGGTCCCTGGGACTCTGTCTGTTTTCGCACCATAAGAAATTAATGGGGCCGAATTTGCAATGACCAGAAAGTCATTAAAAGAGGAAAATTGGCATTGAGGGGCATATGTTTTGATTGAGAAAAATACAAATTTATACAATAGCTAGCTTGTAAAGAATACTTGATTACAAAATTTGATTGACAACTAAGCAGCATACCTACTATGGGTTTCAGAGACAGTGCAAGCACGTTTTTTGGCAACATTTCTGTAACGAACACTCGTATCAGAACGAGATTTTGCTATGGTGCATTACACCCAGAGCCGTAATTTATAAGGGTATCGTGAATCACTAATTGTAAAGAATAACGACACTTGTCCTTGTACCAAGAGACAAAAACTCCATTATCCAGAAATGGATACGAACATGCGTAAAAAGCTCCACCTACCCTCTCCCCCTCCCCTACACCGCCACCCCTGTCCTTCCTTCCTTCGCCTTCTTTTCTCTCTCTCTCTCTCTCTCTGTGCCAATTGGTATGTTTTCACCCTCCAAACTGGGTATAAGACTACACACAAAGCGTTGAAATTGGTGAAATCAGCCTATGTATTGAAAGTTTATAGTATACATAAATATTAAAGCAATTTTATCATTATTGCGTTACTATGACAACTAGAATTCATGGAAACAGTTTATAATAATGCATCGGCGTATGTGTGAAGCTCCACTAATGTGGCAACGATAATTTTGCCATTCTTAGCATGCAAACATTAAAGCATGCAAACATTAAAGGTTACATTTATTTCTGGCATACAGTTATTAAAAGAAAATCAAAATACTAATATAGATTTAAATCAATGAAAAGTGCTAAAAAAAAAAAAAAAACATAATCCACTTATCCGTAGTCAGTTCCTCTATGGTTTTCGGCAGCCAGATGTACGACAAGGTTAAAAACATTGGTTTGTATCTACTTTAGAAATATCTGTAATTTATCGGGGTAATTTGGTTGCAAAAAAGGGATAATAGACATGAATTAAATTAACATTTTTAAATGTTGAACTAAATAACGAGTAAAGTAAACAATTTAGGGGATAAAACTTTGCAGTGTCGTTGTCTGCTGTTCGTAACTGTGTTTGTGGCGCGCGCACTTAGGAACCAGGAACAGCAACTTGTTTAAAGTGCAATGTGGAGTGAATCGAGACCAAATTGTGTATAATAACAATCAAATAACCACTGTGGAGTTTCAATTGTGATGGCAGTAAGGATAAAAACCACCGATTACAAGGTAAAAATGAATTCAGTTCAAACCATGACCCTGGGAATAACAAGTTTCATACTTTCACTAATATAGGCAACAAAATGTTGTTTTATTGTTCTGATTACAACTGCAATCTTGAGTAAGATCAATAAACGTTACATATATACGCTAACATTGTTCAAATGAGTGCTGGGAAGGCTGGGAAAGATGGTGTCCGTCACTGACCAGAACCTTCCATCCACACGATAGCCGCCATATTGGATTTCAAAACTGCCTTGAAAACATATTTTACGAAGAGCGTCACATGCTTATTTTAGTTCGTATGGGGCTTTCATATATCACATTATGTTGACGAAACTTCAATCTTTTGAATAGTATGCTTAGAGTTGTAATTGTATTCTTGTTTCACCAGTTAAATATCGAGTGAATAAGACCCGTCCAGCGTGATAAGTGTTGGTAGTCGGTGATGTTTTACCCTATATAGGGTAAAACACTGCGTGGACTGGCCCAACTCATAGACTACCACAGTTTTGGCCACCCTCCGAAAAAGTACTTTAACACGTCCTGACACAGGAGATGGTCATCAGTCATGAGTTGTTGGTGGTGATAACAGGAGCTGAAGACCTCTACTCTCCTTTCGAAGTAAGTATCTTCTCCAAATTTAGAAATTAAGGCCATATTTTAAGAATTAAACAGAGGGTAATGAAAAGTGTGGCCAATGCAGTGCACACTACCCCAAACGCTTTTGAAAATTTTACTTACGATTAAAAAAGTTTAGAAGATTGACGCTATCTCGATGTTTGCAGAGTTGCTTGTGTCAGCAAACTTCCCATTTCCTGTGTTAAATCCGCACACCACTTGTACCCATAGACGCTGGGGCACTTTCATCACAACAATCATAAACCCGTCCTCTAACCAATACATATTCAAGGGGACTATGGCGTTTTTTGCGGCATTTTGCGCTCTTCAATTGTTTATCAGTGTTGTCAATTGATATGTGTTTACCCTCCAAACTGGGTATAAGACTTACACAAAACCGGGGAAATAGTAAGTGAAATTGGTGGATTGTCTGTGGTTAGAATGGCCAGTCACACGACTGCCGCAATATTGAATTTCAAAACTGCCTTGAAAACATATTTTACGAAGAGCTCACATGGTTATTTTAGTTCATATGGGGCTTTCATATATCACATTATGTTGACAAAACTTCAATCTTTTGAATGGTATGCTTAAAGTTGTAATTGTATTCTTGTTTCACCAATTAAATATCGAGTGAATAAGGCCTGGCCAGCGCAATGACGATGGATCGTCTGTGGTTGTTTACCCTAATTGGTGAAACAAGAATACAATTACAACTTTAAGCATACCATTCAAAAGATTGATGTTTCATCAACATAATGTGATATATGAAAGCCCCATACGAACTAAAGTAAGCATGTGAGCTCTTCGTAAAATATGTTTTCAAGGCAGTTTTGAAATCCAGTATGGCGGCAGTTGTGTGTGACTGGCCATTCTAACCACAGACAATCCACCATCTTTCCCAGCCTTCCCAGCACTCATTTGAGCAATGTTAGTGTATATATGTAACATTTATGTATTGATCTTACTCAAGATTGCAGTTGTAATCAGCACAATTAAACATTTTGTTGCCTATATTAGTGAAAATATGAAACTTTTTATTCCCGGGGTCATGGTTTGAACTGAAATTCATTTTTACCTTGTAATCGGTGGTTTTATCCTCACTGCCATCACAACTGAAACTCCACAGTGCTTATTTGATTGTAATTATACACATTTTTGTCTTAATTCACTCCAAATTGCACTTGAACTATGTTGCGGTTCCTGGTTCCTAAGCACTCACTCAACAAACACAGTTACGAGCAGCAGATGACTACACTGTTTATGAGGTGCAAAGCTTTATTCCCTTAATTGTTTACTTAACTCATTATTTAGTTTAACTTTATTTTGTTAGTTCAAAATGTTTATTTAATTCATGTCTATTATCCCTTTTTTGCAACCAAATTAACCCCAAAAAATTACAAATATTTTTAATGTACTTACGAGCAGACAACGTGACGAAAAAAGGACTCATCATTACCAATCTAGTGGAACTTCACACATATGCCGATGCATTTACAAACTTTCCATGAATTCTAGTTGTCATAGTAATGCAGTAATGATAAAATATCTGTATACGTATATACTACAAATAGATATGCTAATTTCACTTATTTCCCCAGTTTGGGGGGTAAACACACACCAATTGGCAACACTGATAAACAATTGAAGAGCGCAAAGAATGCCGTAGTTCCCTTGGATAGTAGTGGTTGGAAGTCGTGTTTACGATTGTTGTGATGAAAGTGCCCCAGCATCTATGGGGTACAAGTGGTGTGCGGATTTAGCACAGGAAATGGGAAGTTTGTTGACACAAGCGAATCCGCAAACATCGAGATGGCGTCAATCTTCTAAACATTTTTAATTGTAAGTAAAAATTTTAAAAGCGTCGTGGGGTAGTGTGCACTGCGTTGGCCACACTTTTCATTACCCTCTGTTTAAATCTTAAAATATGGCCTTAATTTCTAACTTTGGAGAAAATACTTACTTCGAAAGGTGAGTAGATGTCTTTAGCTCCTGCTCTCGCCACCAACAACTCATGACTGATGACCATCTCCGATGTCAAGACGTGTTAAAGTACGTTTTTGGAGGGTGGCCAAAACCGCGGTAGTCAGTGAGTTGGCCAGTCCAGTTGGTTGTTTACCCTATTCAACTTGCCAGAGCCTCAAGCAGAAAAAACAGAAAACTAAGCTAGATGAAGAGAGGTGTAACAAAATTTTCACAAAAGAACTTAACCTTAATAAAGAAGAAATGGAAAATTAAAGAAGTAGTGAGGTTAGGTAGGCCACAACCGCAACAAGGACAAAGCAATGAGACGATAGGCAGATCGAGACCCAGAGCACTTCTAGTGAAACTCAGCAATGAGAGGGAAAAGTGGAACATATTAGGAAGTGCCAGACTGCTAAGGAATGCAAAGAAGACATTTACAAGAAAATATCTATAGTACCAAACATGACTGCTAAAGAAAGAGAAAAAGATAGCATATTAAGATCTTAATTAAAATAAAAGCAGGAAAACAAAGAGGAAGGATGGTTCATAAGTAAGGGAGAGCTGAATAGAAGGAAAACTTTTCAGACGACTAGAATGCTCTAAAAAGGAAGTCTAGGGAACTATAGATAGAAAGAATAGAATTGTTAGAAGTGTAAATGAGTTAGAGGTAGGAAAATATAAAATAGTCAGAAATGTAAATAATTTAGAGATAGGGAGTACCAATATTTTTAGGAGTGTAAAATAATATTTAGAGTAGGAGAAATAGAATATCTAGTATAATGTTTAAGAAAACTCTGAGGTAGGAAGTAGAAGAAGGGAAAATTGTTTTAGGGCAGGTAAGTGAAGGAAGTAACTTTAGTAATAATTATAGGCTATTAGGCCTGGAAGAAAATAGTTGTTCGCAAATGATAGATAAATGGTTAGATGGTAGAAGCACTTTTGTAAATAGAGAAAGTAAAAAGTTAGTGAGCAAGACAGCAGATACATCAAGAAATCTTGAAATAAAGCTCACAAACACCCAAGGACTGACAAAAACAAAACTAATCGAGCTAGTGGACATAACAAAAGAAAACACAATTATGTGCATCACAGAAACACACCTTAAACAGCAAAAATTACTACTATTCCCAACGAGCATCAGAGTGGTAGGCTCAATGAGAGATGAAGGCAACACCAAAGGAGGAGGTTTACTAATAATGTATAGAACCAAAGGGAGAGATCCAGGTGGTAAAAAAAGAGAAGTCAGAACACAAAGACATTCTAATAGTAAAGGTTAATTATAGAACAGCAATATTTAATCTAATTCTAGTCTACATGTCAACCAGTGATGAAGAAAGAAATAAACGAATAAGAAGTGCCTTACATGTAGCAATAGAGAAGGCCACAGACCTGCCTGTAATTGTCCTTGGGGATTTCAATGGGCATTTAGGTTTCATAGGGACACAAGAACGTGACCAAAATGGGAAATACGTTATGGACCTAATGGAAAAATACGACCTAATGTTATTAAATGGAGATCCCAGCTGCAAAGGAGAGATAACCTGGAGTAGAGATCAGAACAGCACTATAGACTTTGCCCTATGAATGTATGGAGATAGATGAGGGAAAATATGAATATGACCTATCAGACCATCACCTCATAAAGGTCCAATTCAGAATGAACACTAAAGTAAGGATAACATTCAGAAATGAAACAAAAGAAATCAAATATTTGAAAGTTACAGAAGAGTCTACCAGGAAATACCTTGAATATATAGAGTATAAAGTAAGCCAACAAGACAGAAAAGCAGATCTAACCCAGTTGAAAGAAACAATGAGTGAAGCAAAAGCAAATAACCTAGAGAAGATAATCAAAAAAAGGTTAAAACAAAGGAAAGCAAGAAGAAATAGAGCCAGTATGGGTCACCAAAGAAATGAAGAAAGAAATAAGCCAAAGAAGGACATATAACAAATTAAAAAGGAAAGCCACAAGAATAGAAGAAAAGAGATACTATGAAGAAGCATATCTTAAACAAAAACGAAAAGTACAGATAATAATAAGGAAAGCATATGAAGAATATGAAGAAAAGGTTAGACATGAGATAATGAATGATAAAAACAGTCACAGGAAAATCTGGGAATATATAGACATGCTGAGAGGAAAGACCACATCAGAAAAATGATATTGTTATGATACAATAAAGTTTTATGCATACTTACCTGGCAGGTATATATATATAGCTGTATTTTCTGAAGTCCGACAGAATTTAAAAAAAAAATTTCCGACACACGCAGTGGTCGGCCAGGTGGTTAGTACCCATTCCCGCCGCTGGGAGGCGGGTATCAGGAACCATTCCCATTTTCTATTCATAATTTTTATTTCCACTGTCCCCTGAGGGGAGGTGGGTGGGTACTTGAATATATATATATATCTGCCAGTTAAGTATGAACAAACTTTATTGTATCATAACAATATCATTTTGCTCATGAACTTGCCTGTCAGATATATATATAGCTGAATCCCACCGTTGGAGGTGGGAAGGGACAGAATAGAAGGATTTTGGGACACAAATGCATGCAGATGATTTACATCTTGGTTCCACCTGTTAGCATAGCCGACTTCGTGATTACTGTCACCCAAGTCTGCTTCTGCTTTACTAGAGTTGCCAGCGAGGTAGAGACCTATAAAGCTGGTGCACTCCAGATGATCTGTCAACGGGGGCGTGACCACAATGTGACTAGACCATATTGACCATACCATGAGGGCTAAGAGTAAATAAAATATATATATATAATTATATATCACCACCTGACCAACCTAGCCAAGTTAATGTGTGTTAACTAAGGCTTCAGAGTTAAGAAGTCGCCGTTGTCAGCGACTCCACAACTAAATTAAGAGCTCTTCCTTAACCATTTTCTACAGGAATATGGATGAGTAGTACTTCTTGCCCCAAGATTGTGTCTGCATACACGTATGGCCCTAGCGAGCAGCAGATCTCATATGCCATCTTCACATCTCGCAGGGAGTGTGAAGTGAACCCAGAGTTGCTTTGCTAAAATATGGTACTCAGGATGTTGCTGAGTGCCATGCTCTGTTGAAATGCTTCCAAGGCCGCGCCCTCACCTCGTGAGCATTCAGATAAAAAGATTTCAAATCTTTGTGCAAACACAATGAAGGAGCATTATTATTATTATTATTTTATTTTTTTTTTTTTTTTTGAAAGAACTCCTTAACCCTAAAACCAGGGTGTACTTCGATATGGGCAAGTCTGGTCTTTTTCGGAACATTGCAGATTGCCCGACTGTACTTCGACTTTCTTGATTTTAAGTAGATAAAACTTGAGAGACCTGACAGGGCACAGGACTCTCTCTGGCTCCTCTCCCCCCACTAACTTGTGCCATCCTTGCTTCCAAGATCCTGGCCCCAAGGACAAAAAGGGTTTCCAATTCTTAGGCCATAATGAAAGGCTTGAGAGCCACAACCCTCCTTGTGTTCTCTAAAGCCAAAAACTTGTGACGATGGCTTAAAATCTCACTAACCCTCTTTGTCGTATCTAGGGTGGTTAGAAGAAGGCCTTCCTGATCACATACAAGAAGTTAACCAGGCAGGAGAGGTTCGAATGCTTTGACATCAAGAACTTCAGACTACGTCTGTACTAAAGTCAGGTGAACGACCAGTTGACCAGTCAGACGAATCAAGGACAGCAAGGCTGTACCCTGAAGACCAAAAGGCACTATTCTTAGCTGAAGGATGAGTGTCTGGACTGCCTGGGCGATTCAATCTAAGCAAACCGTTGGGGGTGTATCAACGCAACCCAACGTCGTCCGCAATCGACTTCGTCAATAAGAAACTCAGGGCTACTATATGTCGCCTGATCTCGCACGAGTGTCTGACTCCGAGAAAACAGGCGAGACAAAAAACGTAGATGGTGAAGCTAGAATCGAGATTCCACAGACCTCAATGATTGTGAAGGTCTTTGTTGTTTGACAGATGCAAATCTGTCAAACAACATTCTCTGTTGTCTGTTCGCACTGGCAGAATTTTCAAAACTCTCGGCAACCGCTAGACCACTGGTAGTTCAGGTGATCTCCCCCACGTTCCCGGGGCGCTGGTACTTGGAACTAGTATTCCCGTTTTCCTCAGATTTTCTCTGAACCCTGTCTCCTGAGGGGAGGAGGGTGGGAATTTATTATATAATACCTGCCAGTAAGTATGCATAAACTTTATTGTATCATAACAATATCATTTTTATGCATGACACTTACCTGGCAGGTATATATATAGCTGATTGACACATTTGGAGGTGGGTCACAGACAGCAATATCGTCATAATTCAAAAATTAACTAATTTTTTAAATTATTTATTAAGTTCCTTACCTGCTAAGGTTTAGCTGAACTTCGATCGGTCCCTGCCTCTTAGCCTGCTAAACCTTAGTAGCTCCAACTAGGATGTGACCTGTTTGTTGAGAAAGCTAACAACAAGGGTCTGACAACTGGACGTGACCAATTTGTTGACAGGAAAACCCTAGCCCTCTCTTACCAGGGGCATTCATGCTAGGATAAGTAGACCACCTGAAACCACACAAACAAAAGCTAACGTAACACATTACACTTCACATACTGAAGAGGAAATAACCCTCTCAGACAACCATAAAAAGAACACCACTTAATTAAAATACCTAGCATGTTAGTAATCTATCGAGACGATTCGTACGGACTTTTGCAATCCTGTAACGAACCTCTAGATGATCGTTACATTCTACGCCTGTTGTTATAATAGGCTCTTTCTCGTAACTCGAGCAGGGACCGAGAGAGAATACTTCTAGATATGAGAGAGCTGTGGAATATCAGAGTTGATGTGGACCAATGGTACCAAAAACTAGTTTCGAGGACTGGAGGGACGACCGAAATGCATTTACTTCTTTAAGATTATGATCCAGGACATCTGAAACACTATCCAGATGTCCGGCCACCTCCTTCTATCATGACGCACTGAGAGATGTTCAGAATAATTCCTAGATCTTGAATAATATTTCAGTTTCCCGGTAGTAAAAAACTGTGGTCTGAATTGCAGTCTATTCGGGGAAACAAACTTCTTCAGGAAGGAAATGGTCCCCAGCAAGCTCATCCTTCCCTCCCGAGTATGCTTACTTCCCTATAAGGCTGCGCTTTGCCTAAGCAGGAGAGCATATAAAAGTGCAATGTTGCGGTTAGACTCGTAGTTCTATACCGTGCAGTAACGAGCACCGAAAGGATTAAGAGATAACTCTGTTGAACATAGTAAGGCAAAACTAATGCAACGTTTATTCATTCACGTAAGAAATCCCCTCAATCTTAGGCTAAAGTCCGTGATTGTAGGACAGAGATACAGTTAGTCAGTCAATCCCGCAGGAGAGACGTAACCGCCAGCACAGAGATACGGTTAGTCAGTCAACCCCGCAGGAGAGAGAGACGTAACCTACCGCGCATGACAGCGCACGATCTTGTTACTGGCTCGGTTGGAACTTGGACAGTCAGACACAGCAGCAGCCAGCAGCTTACGAACGTCGTCTCTTAACTTTATGTCTGGGTTGCCAGCTACCCTATTCTGATGAGAAATAGGTCCGTTATTGTGGGGGGGAACAAAAAGAGACTCTCAAGCTGGTATATTTAAGCGAAAGAACAAAGAAAAACTGCTAAATCAGATAAATATATAGATGCGTTTGTGTCGTCAGAACACTACCATACAACGGTAAAAGATAAATCGGAAACTCCTGGAAGGCTGCAGGGAGTGACGATTAAATGTCCTTAAAATAGTAGACAATAGACCTCTCGGTTGCCATCCGAAGAGGTAACTACAGCAAGCGTGTATGACTTGAACCAAACCAGTAGTAAAATAACGCAAGGCAAAAAAACAAAAAAATTTTATTATATCACAATAAAGTTTGTTCATACTTACCTGCAGACATATATATAGCTGAATTCGGAAATACAGCTACATACATATCTGACAGGCAAGTTTCATGAACAAAACTTAGAGAATCGAAGCAGACAGCTCAAGCTTCTTAAGATACTGGACATAAGCGTTCATTGACGTAGTCTACCAGTCTATTTCTTGTACGAGTCTGCGAATGAGGAAGGAGAGCTCTTCCGAACCTTGTCCTTATTCGCTTACGCAATATCAAGTTAATGAGATGTTTGTCAATGAGAAACTAACCCATTAACGGTACAGAGAGATATTTTGTCAATGAGGGGAGACCCACTTACTTGACAAAACGATAGTATATTGTCAATGGGGGAAAGAAAGTCACTGGAATTGACAAAACGTAATCCAGGAAGTCGAGCCTTTTATTTTCGATTCCCGTCTCAAACAAGGAAGGGACAAGAATCCTGTTAAGAGGACTGGGCTTACGGTAGGTAGAACGACGATGCTCAATCGGCATGGAAGTCTCGACTAGAAACTAACAAAAATCTATCATCTGAAAAACCCTTTCAGATGGTCTAAAAAGCTTTAAATTTATTGGCAGTATGGCAAAGGAAGTCCTGTCTTGCGCTTTCCTGAAGAGCGTCCTTTTGATGAGTGCCTTTGCAAGAATCCTACTGAACGTTGCCGAAAATCCTGACGTTCAGGGACGTCGAGCCTTTACATAAACCCGTAACTGTCTTATCTCAAAGTCTTGACTGAGGTAGAGAAAACGAGATCTTCCCTTGAGCTTTGTTCCTTAACTCCATCCACCTTTGCGAAAAGCAATATAATATTGACAGAGACCTCTTGAATTCACGAAAACCCGAGGTCTTGCTGGGTTTCGAAGACGAAGTTCTGTTCACTTTCTTGAGCTCAAATCTTAAACAAGAGCTTGAAGAGTTCAACAGAAACATTCTGGTGCGGCGCTCAGCGTCCACTGGCCGAGGACCGCTCGGCGTCCTGGTGCGCGCTCCGGCGTCCACTGGCGAGGACGCTCGGCGTCCTGTGGGCGGTCGGCGGGCCACTGGCCGAGGACGCTCGAGCCGGTCTCATGGTGAGTGCGTCCATCCGAGCGTCCTGTTCAAGCTGATCGTCCAAATAAGCGTGCAGAAAAGCGTCACGCTCCTGACAGGCGTCAAAACAAGCGAGAGAAACTGCCTTCTTTTCCTATTTCTTGGTGGAAAGAAGTACACGTGATCAGGCAACTTTCGCCTTCTTACTTCTCACTGAAACACATAACGAGGGAGAAGGGACGTGAAGCGTCCTCTTCTATAAAGCTTCTTAGAGGGCGCGAGTCCTTCCGAGAGCTCCAACCCGGTTGTGCGGGGAGGACGCCTCGGAGGACGAGAAGCAATCCTTCAGGATTCGTGCATGTGCACGCACTTTGGCAGTCTGGGATTTTCATCAGAAACTGCCGAAGGCACGCCAGATCGGTGGGGTTCCCTGTAACCCTCCTTCGGCTTTCGACATGCCCTCTCCCTTGGTTCTGGGAGTTCGACAGAGGTCTAGACCTAGAGGCGTTATAAGGCCGATCTGACGCACCCTCCACTACACAAGGGGCACTGTCACTACACTTAGCCACTTCACTATTGCTCTCTAAAGCAAGCACTTTCGATTCTAAGTTACGAATCGAAATAGTATAAGAGAAAGGGCAATAACCTCTACAGACACTGTTTTAGGGCCCGAAGGCAACATTACAGGGTTTAGGCGTAACAAAAACAGAAGTAGCACTCTTCACAACAATGAAGGAGAGCGATCACCTCTCGCAGACATAGTCATAACCCGTAGGCCATACTACAGCGTTAGGCAAAATAAAGTCTACCGGAAGGTTAGCAGTATCACTACCCTGACTTTCGTAATTGATTAATTGCGTACATACGAATCATACTTTTTCCTTACGGAAATAGACATGTTTACTGATTAATTGCGTCCCCCAAGTGCGGAACTACCGAAGCTTTCGGTAGCCACACCCTATCTTTGCAGACAACACCCTCTGAAACTAACCTAACTAGATTCAGATATCTTATGCAAAAATGAATCAAATTCAAATCAATTTAAGATAGCGTATGCCTAGCCACAAATCAAGTAAATAAATTAAAAGACAATTAGGATACTTAGCGGCAAATGAAGTTTCCAAAATCCTAAGCCGGAGGTACTGAAAAACAGGTGTTTTCAGTACCGGCGACAGAAAATTTATGAATAGAAAATGGGAATGGTTCCTGATACCCCCGCCTCCCATCGGCGGGAATGGGTACTAACCGACCTGGCCGACCACCGTGCGTGTGTCGGAAAGTTTTTTTTTTTGTTTTTTTTTTAAATTCTGTCGGACTTCAGAAAATACAGCTATATATATACCTGCCAGGTAAGTGTCATGCATAAAAAGAATGGATAAGAATATATGACGAAAATAAGAAAGAGATGAAGGAAGAAACCCTAGGGAAAGAGCTGGTAAAATTCTGGGAAACAATATACCAAAATGAAGAAAACAAAATAAGAGAGGTATGGAATGGAAGCAAGAAAGAACAGTACAAACATGACATGGAAGAAATAGTGAAAAGATTAGAACAGCAGATGAAATACCATATATCTTTAAGAGAACACATGCATGGAGTGTATGATCTAACAGAGACAGATTAGACCCATTGGGGGAAATCAACATAACAGACGAAGATGTAAAAAATCAACTCGAGAAAATGAAGGCAAATAAAGCACCAGGGCCAGACAGAATGAAGCCAGTTCTGTTCAGACTATTCTTACAACCAACCTTCAAAAAGAATTGCCAGAGTGTTTAAACAGCATACTGAAGGGCAGGAAAACAGAGAAGCTGGTTTAAGTAAAATAAGAAACAAAAAAACACTTACACCCAAGAAACAACACCCCACAGCCAAAGATCTTAGGCCAATGGCTCGAACAAATGCATGATATAAAATTTCCTAGGGGATCCTGAAAACCAAAATAGAAAAGCATATTAGGAATATAGGAAAAATGAATGAACTGCAATCAGGCTTTACTGCACAAAGGAGGGGAATCGATAACTTATATATTTTACAATACTGCATACAAGAAACATACAGAAGAGAGGACCCATTATTTGTTGTATTAACCCTTAAACGCCGAAGTGGTAAAAAAAAAAATGTCTCCCGTGTGCCATAGGTGTTTCAGAGTGAGCGCGGAAGCGGAAAAATATTTTTTCAAAAAATCACAGCGCGCTTAGTTTTCAAGATTAAGAGTTCATTTTTGGCTCCTTTTTTTGTCATTGGCTGAAGTTTAGTATGCAACCATCAGAAATGAAAAAAATTATCATTATCATATATAAATAATGCGATATATGATAGCGCAAAAACGAAATTTCATATATAATTGTATTCAAATCGCGCTGTGCGCTAAACGGTTAAAGGTAACAAGTTACTTTTTATTTTCGTTGTAATGTACACTAAATTGCGATCCTTTTGGTATATAACACATTGTAAAACGATAAAAGCAACACAGAGAAAATATTATCACAAAATAATGCATGAATTCGTAACGCGCGAACGTAAACAAATATTTTTTTTTTTCAAAAATTCACCATAAATCTAAATATTGTCCTAGAGACTTCCAATTCTTTCAAAATGAAGACAAATGATTGAATATTACTATACTGTAAGAGTATCAGCTTACAATTGCAGCTTTCGACCATATCTGACGAGTTAAATTTGACCGAATGTCGAATTATTTTATATATATATTTTTTATATGCAATTATTTCGGAAATAAAAAAAGCTACAACCTTCAAAATATTTTTCGTTTTTATTTCTAAAATGCATTGTGCACATTTTTGTTTTCATATATAAAACTCTATGAAATGCCTAATATGAAATGGAGCAAATATTCCGAGAATGGGACGTACGGATTTCGGAGATTTGTGGCGGAAAATCCGCGCGCGGAGGGAAGGAAAGATTTTTTTTTAAATTCACCATAAATCTAAATATTGTGCTAGAGACTTCGAATTTGTTCCAAGATGAAGATAAATGGCTGAATGTTACTAGACTGTAAGAGTTTTAGCTTACAATTGCGTTTTTCGACCATTTCGGTAGAGTCAAAGTTGACCGAACGTGGTTTTTTTTCTATTTATCGTGATTTATATGCAAATATTTCAAAAATGAGAAAAGCTACAACCTTCAATTATTTATTGTTGTATTTTACATGAAATTGCGCACATTTTCATATATAAAACTTTATGTAACGGCTAATTTAAAATGGTGCAAACATTACTACAATCGCATGTATGATTTTTTCGGAAGAGTTACTGCGTGGACGTAAAGAAAATTTTATTTTTTTCATAAATTCACCATAAATCGAAATATTGTGCTAGAGACTTCCAATTTGTTGCAAAATGGAGGTAAATGCTTGAATATTACTAGAATATAAGCGTTTAGCTTACAATTACGTTTTTCGACCATTTCGGTAGAGTCAAAGTTGACCGAAGGTTGAAAATTTGTCACTTATTTTTTATATGAAAATATTTCAAAATTGATAAAAGCTACAACCATGAGTTGTTTTTAGTTGTATTGTGCATGAAATTGCGCACATTTTCATATATAAAACTTTATGTAACGGCTAATTTAAAATGGTGCAAACATTACCACAATCGCATGTGTGATTTTTTTCGGAAGAGTTACCGCGCGGACGTAAGGAAAAAGTTTTTTCATAAATTCACCATAAATCGAAATATTGTAATAGAGACTTCCAATTACTTGCAAAATTAAGGTAAATGATTGAATATTACTAAAATATAAGAGTTTTAGCTTACAATTGCGTTTTTCGATGATTTCGGTAGAGTCAAAGTTGAGCGAAGGTTGAAAGTTTGGCACTTATCGTTATTTATATGAAAATATCTCAAAACCGATAAAAGCTACAATCATGAGTATTTTTTTGTTGTATTCTACATAAAAATGCGCACATTTTCATATATAATACTCCATGTAACGGCTAATTTAAATGGTACAAAAATTATGTCAAAGTGACGAAATAATTTCCAAGATGTGTCACAGATACTTTTTAGGTGCGGCAAGGGAAAGAAATTCGCGCTTGCGCGCCTGCGTAACGATTGTAAACAAAACAACGCCTTGATCCGTGAACTCCCAGCATCCCCAAGGCACGTGATTCAAGAGTTTTGACTGGTAGGCCTAAAAGTATTTTTTCGCGAATTTTTAAAAAACTTTTGTATGTCGACGTAAAATACATCCAGTCGGCACCCAAGAGACAAAAAATGTCGACGTAAAATACGTTCAGTCGGCACCCAAGAGACAAAAAATGTCGATGTAAAATACATCCAGTCGGCACCCAAAAGACAAAAAATGTCGACGTAAAATACGTCCAGTCGGCGTTTAAGGTTAATAGACTTCCAAGAAGCATTTGACTCAGTTGATAGAAAAAAGCTTATTGAGGTCATGATGAAATATAGGCTGCATGCAGAAATAATAAATGCAGTTGCAAAGTTATAACAAATGATGTAACAAGTCTATGCCTTAACAATATAGAACAAAAAGAGCTAAATGTAACTAATGGAACAAGACAGGGATGCAATGGCTCAACCATATTCTTTCTACTAATAACGTACCTGATAATAGAAAAATTAGAAAATACAACATAAGGTTTTAGAAATGAAGTAATAAGGATAGAGAACTATTATATGCAGATGATGGATTAATAATAGGACACACACTAGAAGAAATAACAAAAGCAATAAAAACCCTTATGGAAATAGCGAGTGAATGTGGCCTAAACATAAGCAAGGACAAGAGTAACATACTAATATACAACGACTGGTATATTATCGATGGTGTGGAAAATATGGAGTACATAGAAGGAATAAAAATAGTTGAGCAGATTAAATACCTAGGAGTGACAATCAACAACATGAAAGACTGCTTCAGAGAACAGATAAAAAGGGCCCAAATTAAAGCAAAGCAGATGGCAAATACAGTGGTAACCTCGACATACGAAAGGCTCAACTTGCGAAAACTCGAGATACGAAAGCAAATACGAAAATTTTTACAGCTCTACATACGAAAATTGCTCAAGTTTACGAGAGTTGTTGCTGTAAAGTCCCGAGATTCCTCCGGACCACCGAGAACAATTTTAAAACTCCCGCGCCGCCAACTGAGTAAACTCGCCACCATCCTCCCGCTCTCCCATTGGTTCCTGATGCTAGTCACCCCATAAGGTTCTGCTCTCCTATTGGTCAGCATCTACCCCTTGTGCTTTAAGTATTCTATTGGTAAAAGGATGCTGTAAGTTGAAAAACTTATTCATGCAATACATTTAATAAAAAAAAAACATTAGGTAAAGATAGAATAAAGAATAGAAATGAATGGTTATTATACTGTTTGGTAGTTTCAGTAGTTGCAGAGAGATAATGAAAATTTATGGCTTACTGTGTACTAGGAAAAGTTTGGAAGCTTTTTTTTTGTTTATTATAGTTAATGGTTACTTAATAATTATTTGAAATGAGTACATGCAATACATTTAATAAAAAAATTGTGAATTAGATATCATAAAATATAAGTAAATCAGACTGCTATCATGAAGCCAACAAATACGTATTTTTTTTAGAATTCTTCTTCGTTTTAATATTACGTTACGTATATGTTTCATTATAGCTGTCAGTGACTCCGTATCTCCATTAGGTAAAGATAGAATAAAGAATAGAAATAAATGGTTATTATACTGTTTGGTAGTTTCATTAGTTGAAGAGAGATACTAATGAAAATTTATGGCTTACTGTGTCCTAGGAAAAGTGATTGCTTGGCGTTCGTTCGGTACTCGTAAGAGCTGAATGTAAACAATTGATTGGAAGGTTTTTTTTTTGTTTGTGTATTACTATAGTTAATGATTAACCAATAATTACTTGAAATGAGTACATACTGATTATTTATACATTTTATTGGCGTATTCTAAGCTTTTAGCTTCTTAGGTTTAGATGTCAGAATCATAGGCTAGGCTACAGTAGCAACCGCTAATGTAGGCTAGGCTTATTGCTAAGGGACATGCTAAAGTCTTAATATATGCAGTAAAAATGGGGTTGAACATTACATGCAGTTGAATATTACTCAAGTATGTACAGTATTTTGCCTTTTTGGAGCCATATTTCTTCTGTAGGATCGGCGTCATAACCCTAGAACATGTGTTATAGGCCTGGAAATATAATTTACTGGGGTGTTTTTGGAGGGCTTGGAACAGATCAGCCATTTTACGTGTAAAATGTGGTCCAAGATACGAAAACCTCATGATACGAAGGGCACCTCGGAACGGATTAATTTCGTATCTCGAGGTACTACTGTATGGCTAATGCAGTCATCAATAAAAGCTATATTAGAGTAAAAATAGGAAAATTGTATTGGAAAGGATTAGCGATGCCATCATTCATGTATGCCATGGAAGTCATGAAACATGACAAGAAAACTATAAACGAATTTCAGAAGATAGACAATCAAGTATATAGTGCAATTATGAAAGCGCCAAGTTACACAGCAAGATGTGTGTGAAGATCTGAAATAGGGGCCTCTTCCACTCAAGAAATATGAAGAATAAACTATTCTACCTGAAACATACACTGAAGAGTGGTGGAAATAGGCTCCTATATGAGATAACCATGGATCAGTATGAAAACAAAAAAGCCCCCTGGATAATGCAAGTAAAAGAATATATGAAAGAACTAAACATAAACTTAAGTAAAATTGAAGCAGTTAAAGACAAAAAGTTAAGAGAAATAATAAACAATTGGGACAGAAAAGCATGGCAGAAAGAAGTGAATGAAAGGTCAACATTAAGAATCCACAGAAAGTATAAAGAAAAAATAAGAGAAGAAATCTGGTATGACAACAATGGAAAAACAATGCTGATCAGTAGGGCCAGACTAGGTATACGTACTGGGATTAAATGATAGAAATAGGATAAAAGGAGAAGATACAAAATGTTTTTGCTGTGAGGAACAAAATGAAAATTTAGAACATTTCTTACTTTACTGTCCACCATACAATGAGATTAGAAATAGGTACAGTTTTATGCAGCAACCGTATCAAGAAAATAAAGAGGAATTAGTAGCAAATATACTCTTATCTGTAGATCTACTGAGGGAGGAAGTGGAGAATAGGAAAGATTTTATAAAAGAAATGTGGTATTTCAGAGAGAAGAAACTCAAACAAACACAAACAAAGGAGGAATAAAACAAGCAAGGGAGCCATTTCAAAGGCATATCCCACCTACTACTACTATATACTACTTGTGTTTGCGGATCTTTCGAGAGAAGAAATTGAAATACAAAATATCTGGTAAGTCAGCCTCCTCCTGTGTCTAGGGCATCTTAAACTGTCTCATGTGTAGCCTGCAGACACTGAATGATTATATGAACAAAGATGTCTGGAAGACGTGGTATCATCTCTAAGAGGAGACGCTCGTGGTAGCATTATATCAGCAGCCTAGGTAAATATGGCGTTCCCTGGCTGGTTATTCGGATCCATTGTGGACAGCAGGGTCAGAGGGGGCGTTCACTTGTAGAGATGGCGAACCGATAACTTTCATGAAACTGAGTAATTCGGTTCGATTGCTCTCAAGACCCGAGTACAATAGCAATTGAACTAGGGGAAACTACCGCCTTGGATCCATCATACTCAGGTGGTTCAGCCTTAGTCACTCGATAATTAATTGGTGTAACAAGAATACAATTATATACATCTTTAAGCATACCGTTCAAAAGATTGAAGTTTTGTCAACATAATGTGATATATGAAAGCGTCATACAAACTAAAATAAGCATGTGAGGTCTATGTAAAATATGTTTTCAAGGCAATTTTTAAATCCAATAGGGGAAACAACTGACTGGACTAGCTGATCCAGTTTTCACCGCAGGTGGATCCACCCTTCGAAAAAGTACTTTAACACATTCTGACACTGGAGATGGGCACCAGTCACGAGTTATCGGTGGTGAGAGCTACAGCTTGAGACCTCTACTATCCTTTCGAAGTAAGTGTTTTCTCCAAAATTAGAAATTAAGGTCATATTTTAAGATTAAACAGAGGTTAATAAAAGTCTAGCCATGCGCAGTGCAAGCATACCTCCATGACGCTTTCAAAGTTTTTACTTTTAACACTAACAATTTTAGAAGATTGATGCCATCTCGATGTTTGCGGAGTCACTTGTGTCAATAAACTTTCCATTCCATGTGCTAAATCCACACACCACTTGTACCCATAGACGCTGGGGCACTTTCTTCACAACAATCGTCAACAATGACACCAACCGGGCAGATCCAAGGAAACTACGATTTTTTGGTAGTAAAACGGCAGTATTATTAATTTGAAAATATTCGTTGTTGAAAAAGTATATAGATTCCTGACTCAAATATCAACAGGTATGTGTTTACCCTCCAAACTGGGTATAAGACTTACACAAAACCGGGGAAGTAAGTGAAATTAGTATATCTATTTGTAGTATATATACCTATTAGAGCAATTTTATCATTATTGCATTACTATGACAACTAGAATTCATGGAAACAGTTTGTAAATGCATCAGCGTATGTGTGAAGCTCCACTACATTGGCAACGATGAGTCATTTTGCCGTTGTCTGCTCGTATCTACTTCAGAAATATCTGTAATTTTTGGGGGTTAATATGGTTGCAGAAAAGGGATAATAGTCAAGAATTAAATAAACATTTTGAAGTAACAAAGTAAAGTTAAACTAAATAATGAGTAAAGTAAACAATTAAGGGAATAAAACTTTGCACCTCATAAACCGTGTAGTCGCATGCTGCCCGCAACTGTTTTTGTGGTGTGAGCGCTTACGAACCAGGAACTGCAACGTAGTTCAAGTGCAGTTTGGAGTGAATGAAGACCAAAACATATAAAATTACAATCAAATAAGCACTGTGGAGTTTCAGTTGTGATGGCAGTAAGGATAAAACCACAGATTACAAGGTAAAAATGAATTTCAGTTTAAACCACGACCCCGGGAATAAGAAGTTTCATACTTTCACTAATATAGGCAACAAAATGTTTTATTGTGCTGAGTACAACTGCAATCTTGAGTAAGATCAATAAATGTTACATATATACACTAACATTGTTCAAATGAGTGCTGGGAAGGCTGGGAAAGATGTCGGATCCTTGGTGGTTACGAACGGCACCTCAGTCGGTGGACGCCATAGTGGATTTCAAAACTGCCTTGAAAACATATTTTACGAAGACCTCACATGCCTATTTTAGTTTATATGGCGCTTTCATATATCACATTATGTTGACGAAACTTCAATCTTTTGAATAGTATGCTTAAAGTTGTAATTGTATTTTTGTTTCACCAATTAAATATCGAGTGAATAAGGCTGGTCTACGCGATGACGATAGATCCACTGCAGTGTTTCCCCCTATGGCGTCGTTTGCTTCCGGTCTCTTTCGTAACCGGCATGGATCTCATGTCCTTTCCAGCCTTCCCAGCGCTCATTTGAACAATTATAGTGAATACAGGCAGTCCCCGGGTAACGACGGGGGTTCCGTTCTTGAGACGCGTCGTAAGCCAAAAATCGCTGTAAGCCGGAACATCATCAAAAATCCTAAGAAAACCTTACTTTTAATGCTTTGGGTGCATTGAAAACTATGTAAACTGCATTCTTATTGCATTTTTCATCAAAAAAAGCTTCAAATATTGATTATTTTGCATTTTTGGTGTCATATTTCTTTTGCCAGATCAGCGTTGTAGGCGGCGTAACCCTGGAACGTGTCGTAACCCTGGAAATAATTTCGGATGAATATAATTGAAAAGCACCTTAACCTCGGAACGTCATATGCCCGGTACTGCCTGTACAGTGAACCCCCCCATATTCGCATTCTCCGGATTTGCGGACTCACTCATTCGCAGATTTTTCTCGTGAATATTTCCCTGCATTTTTCGCGGAAAATTCGCTTATTCGCTGTATTTTTCTATGAGAAATATCCACAAATTCCTGTTTTTTTTTTTTTTTTTTTAAAATTTCATCATAAAATGCACTTTTTGTGATAAAACTATTAAAAAAAACCAGGTATAAACATTTTTAGTTGGTTTTTCTTGAGTTTTAACTAACAAAACAGGAGGTTTTAAGCATTTTCATAGGGGTTCCAACTATTCACGGGGGGGTCTGGTACGCATCCCCCGCGAATACAGGGGGACCACTGTAGTATATATAACGTTTATTGATCTTACTCAAGATTGCAGTTGTAATCAGCACAATAAAACAACATTTTGTTGCCTATATTAGTGAAAGTATGAAACTTCTTATTCCCGGGGTCATGGTTTGAACTGAAAATCATTTTTACCTTGTAATGGTTGGTTTTATCCTTACTGCCATCACAACTGAAACTCCACAATGCTTATTTGATTGTAATTATAAACATTTTGGTCTTAATTCACTCCAAATTGCGCTTGAACTACGTTGTGATTCATGGTTCCTTAGCGCTCATTTAACAAACACAGTTGCGGGCACACTACACTGTTTATGAGGAGCAAAGCTTTATTTTTACTTTATGTTACTTCAAAATGTGTACTTTAATTCATGTCTATTATCCATATTTTGCAACCAAATTACTGATATTTCTGAATTAGATACAATCCCATATTTCTAGCCATGTCGTACATCTGGTTGCTGAAAACCATCGCACTTTTGTTAGCACTTTTCATTGATTTTAGTGTATATTACTATTTTGACTTTTTTATTTTTAATAATTGTATGCCAGAAATAAATGAAACCTTTAATGCTTGCATGCTAGGAATGGCAAAATTTCATCGTTGCCAATTTAGTGGAGCTTCACACATAAGTCGATGCATTTACAAACTAGTTCCATGAATTCTAGTTGTCATAGTAATGCAATAATGATAAATTTGCTCAAATATGTATATATACTACAAATAGATATGCTAATTTCACTTATTTCTCTGGTTTTGTGTAAGTCTTATACCCAACTGGCAGCACTGATAAACAATAGGAGAGCGGGAACAACACCATAGGTACTGTTCACAGCAAAACTGTTGATATTTGAGTCAGGAATCTAGTTTTACTTTTTATTCAAAACGAATGAATTTTTTCAAATTAATTATCACGAATATGTAAAACATTTATGCATTCATGACCTTTTACTGATGTTTAACTATTAATTTAAATAACTATCTAGTGCACGCTTCTTCTTTCTACCGAAAAATCGTGAGTTTCTTTGGATCCCAGACAGATGGTGTCATTGTTTACGATTGTTGTGAAGAAAGTGCCCCAGCGTCTATGGGTACGAGTGGTGTGCAGTTGCACAGGTGCTGAAGGCAGGGGTGTTGTCCAACCAGACCACCTTCACCTCCTTCTACCTTTGGGATATTGCCCATAGGTGCCATTAATTGAAACTTGGCATCATAACCATCATAAATTGCCTGGTTTTGGTTAATGGTGTTTCCCGCCGAAAATGGACCCCCCCCCCCCCCCCCCCCCCCCCCCCCCCCCCCCCCCCCCCCCCGATAACCAGGGACTGCGTGTATTACCCCTTACGTACATTCTGTACTGGAAGCCTCAGCATTAGGTACGATAGTACAAGAGGTTAAGAAATGGAAACCAGATCTTTATTGCATTGTTCTCAAACATTTAAGCACACTCGACCAAGGCAAGAGCTGCTGCTACAGTTAATGCAAAATTTCAAGGTTCCCCAACAATAAGCATCATAGAAATCCAGCTCCTGATGATATGATGCATCAAGCCCCCAGTCCTCAGTAGGAGGGAGGTTGTGCCTCTTTTATTTAGTTTGGCATGATCTGTGGGTGGAGGAGGTACTATAGGAGGGATACAGCATCTTCTTTCTCTCCCAGCCTTCTCTGGCCAGTTCTCCTCTGGAGTTTCCCTCTTATCTTTGCAATAAGTTCAGATCTCTTGAGAGGAAGTAGACTCCCTTGGGCTACAAGGAGCTGTGAAAATAGTCTTGGATTGAATAGTGTCAGTGGACATGGTGGATGACGTTACTTCTATGCCACCATTCACCCAGTTTCAAGGAAATATTTGTAGTTTGTTTTTCAGGGGAAGGTGTACCAGTTTTGGGTGATGTACTTTCATCTGAGCTCAGCTCCTGATGTATTTATAATAATAATAATAATAATAATAATAATAATAATAATAATAATAATAATAATAATAAAATAATAATAATAATAATAATAATAATAATAATAATATTTGTTAGAAAAAGAATGCATTGAGAGTTATAAGAGTTAGTGCACATATTATATAACTTAAATTTCTACTAGAGACCTTAGGTGGTTACAGTAGTCAGGTCCATTGGGCTAAATACAAAAATTGAATGTAGAAAAAAAGAACTTTAACTTGATAGTAATCACAGTAATAATGAAAAAATAAAATATCAGCAATAAATATAATAATGACAAAATCTGCGGATGACATCTTGCCAATACAGAGATTAAGTCCTGTAGGGGGCAAAGGCCTCATTTTCCCATCTTTCCCACAATTTAGATCTTTTTGCTTCACTCCTTAGGATGCTTTGTATGAGCGAGTTGCTGCTGTTTTTCACTCGGGTCACCAGACTGGACATTGTTCGCCTTACAATGATTTATAAATTGTCCAGGTGGTTTTCTAAGAACATCTGTGTGGCAGAGTGGTAGCGTGGAGTGTTTGTGAGGGGTCTCAGAATGTCATTGTGCACAACAGTGATACTTCTCATGGTCTCTCGGGTATAGTTCGTCCAGAGGGAACACCCATAGATACTGTAGCAGTACGAGCGGAAGAGTAGCAGTTTCACGTCTCAGTGACAGAAGGCAAACCTCCTTGCAATCATGTTGCCAGTTGCACATAGTTTACGATGCCTCTGTTCAATGTGTGCCGTATCTTTAGGTCGTTGGTGATAATGTGACCCAAATACGGAAATTCGCGCACTAATTCCAGCCGATGGTTTTCGAGGAAAATTTGTAGTTCTACAATAAGCTTAAGTGATCTCGGGAGCAGCGACATGCACTGGGTCTTGGTTTTGTTGTAGATTATATCAAATTCCTCTGCATATTCGCGGCAAGTGTCGATGAGTGTTGGAGGCCATGCACTGATGGGGAAATCAGAACCATATCGTCGGCGTAACAGAGGTTGTTTATAGTTGTTTCATTGACAGTGCATCCGATTGGGAGTGAGTTCAGTTTGACATTCAAGGCATCTGTGTACGTATTAAACAGGTATGGAGAGAGAATGCCCCCTTGCTGAAGCCCGTTTAGGGAGCCGAAAGTGTACAATAATATGTTACCCCATTTGACACAGAATTGCTGTGTGGAGAACCAGCAATGTAAAATGCCAATTAGATATAGGGGTGTGCCCCTTTATGCAACTTCAGGAAGAGCTTCAGGTAGTTTACTCTGTCAAATACTTTTCTCACATCTACAAAACATAGGAAAACAGGAGAGGCTGATGATAGGTAGTAGTTCAGCAATTCTTTCAGTATGTAGATGCAGGTGTCGGTTGAGTGGTTTGCTTTAAACCCGAACTGGTTGTCAGTGGTGTGTAGAAAGGGGAGAAGCCTCACAAGAAGAACCGACTCAAGTATCTTCGATGCAATCGTTGTGATTGCAATCGGCCGGTAGTTGCCAGGGTCAGCTGCATCCTTAAGAGTCCTATCTCAGTTAGGCAAGTGGGCTCACGTGTTAGGCATTCGGATGCTTCTCTACTTAGATGAATGGCTGATTTTAGCATTCAGTAGGGGAGCCTGAAGGCAAGAGATGCTCCTTTAAAGTTGACATGTATGTTGGGAATACTGATAAATATTTCAAATTCCAATCAAATACCAACTCAGAACCTTTGTTACCTGGGAATGCTTCTGGACACCAAGCATTTCTTGGTTACTTCGAAGGAGAACTGCATAGACAACCTTCTTTTAATTCTAGAAGAATTTGTATTCTTCACAACCTTGCCAGCCAAGAAATGGTTGTCCCTGTTAGGACACATGGCGTCACTAGAGGAGTTGGTTCTGTGTGTCAGGCTGAGAATGAGGGCAGTTCTTTTCTTTTCTTTAAAGGCACTGGGACTGGGAAGTTCAGCCAGAATCCATTCATATTCAGATCTCATTGGAGCTAGAGGACCCTCTGAGATGGTGGAACCATCAACCTCAACTTTTAAGAAGTGTCTCTCTAGTTAAAGAACCCAGACCTCATTATATTCTGATGCATCGTCAGAAAGTTGAGGAGTGGCTGCAGCAGACAGGCATTTAGCTGGGGTTTGGTCCACAGAGGAATGAGAACTCTATATCATTCAGTTAGAGATGTTGGCAGGTGGAAGGTCCCGTCGTCATTAGAGGATCTAGTACAGGTAGTCTCTGGTTATTGGGGGGAGGATGTCTGTTCTGACTGAGTGATGATAACAGAAAATTGCTGATAACCGAAAATTGGCAATAATAACGCTGATCCCCGGTTATCAGCACCACTGTTAACTGGGGATTGGTGCTGGTAAGTGGGGATCAGCGCATATTGGTGCCAAAAATTCAGTTATCGTCGCTAGACAAGCGCCACAAAGCTGGATCGCCGATAACTGGGTCTGTCTGCCTGTACTGGGCAAACTGGTAGCACTCTTTTCAGACAGTTCAACAGCAGTCTTAGCTGAGTAATCAGTGAAGCACAAAGTCAGAAGCTTTGTTTTGCCTTTCAAGTTGCATCCTCACTTTGTCAGAGAAAGTAAAAATCCTTCTGTTACCCAAATTTAATGCTAGAAAAATGAACATTTTTGGTCAAACCAACCAAGCCAGGAAGAAGGGACTAGATTCTTTCCTCCGAATGGACCTTGCATCCACAAGTCTGCAAGGACCTGTGGAAGCTATGGGTCACCACCCTATGGACCTGTTCACTACCGGGTCCAACTATCACCTACCAGTGTACTGGTCTCCAGTTAGGATCCTCAGGTGTGGGCAGTCGACTGTTAGGATTAATTTTCTTGGAAAAAAAAAAAAAAAAAAACGAGTAACTAGCAAAATTCCAGATAGCTGTGAATTCATGCATGACTTTAGTGACCACTTGGTGGCCACCCAGAGGATGGTTCCCAGACCCCATGCCTCTGTTAGTAGATAGCCCAAGGGAAGGTCTTCTCCAACAGCCATGAAGTATGAGGTTTCACTAAAACCTCCCCATGCTTTAGCTGACTGCTTGGAGAGACTAACATTTCTTACCAGCAAAGGGTTTTTCAAAGGAATGCAGAAAGTCTATCCTTAACTTCAGATGGGAATTGAGTCAAGCGCCTAAATGCACAGCGTCAAAAGACAGTAAGGAGTATATAGGTCTTGGCGCTCCACTAGAAGGCTTTCCTGCATCCGTACCTCTGTGAATAACAATTAAATTCTTACTTTACTCACGCCACAAAAAACATTTTTCAGTCCCAGCCATTAAAGGGTATCGATCCATGCTAGCTGCTGTATTGAGGCATACTGGCCCAGATATTTTGTCTAACAAGGATATTAAGGAGGCCATCTGCTTCTTCCAAATTGATATTACTAAGTTTCCAAATTAACCCCTGGGCTGGAATTTGGTTGTGGTGACTAATTATTTATTCATACCCCCATTTGAGCCCTTGAGTGTATCTTCCTTTAAGGATTTGGCAGTGAAGACTGGTTTTGTTGGCCTTGGCTTTCCTACCCAAGGAGCAGTCCTTTCTTTTCTTCCCTTTTCAAGGCAAATAATGGTTTTAAGTCTCATCCTCTGCCTTGCCTTTTCATGATCCCCAGTCTATACTCTTTGATACCAGATGGGGAAGAAACTTCCCTATGTCCAGTCAGAGATCTCTCTATATATCTGCAAAGGACTAGGGAAATCAGGCAAAATGTCAACAACCCTTTTTGCAGCCCTGGAAAGCCTGACTTACTTTCATCAAGGAATAGTATGTCTTGTCTGTTCAAAGCTCTGGTCAGAGAAGAGCACGCAAATCCAGACTCTACTCTTTTACCATCAGCTTAAAGTAAGATTCCATGATATGTGAGCAGTATCAACCACTTTGTTTCCGTAAGAATCTTTTTTGGAGTAGTCATTGTGGCACAGTGGTGTAACTTTGCATTTGCCTCGCAGTATGTGCGAGATGTGGAAATTCAATATGAATTGTGCAGAGCTCTTTCACCCCTCACTACAACAAGGGAACTCATATCCCGAACAATTATGGTAGTTATGCTCTAACCTTTCCTATGTAGTTAGGAAATTGTCAAATTTTGGGGAGTATGAAGGTACCTGTGTTGCATTAGGTGAGAACCTTCATTCTTTTACTGTGATTGCTCTGCTGGCCTGGGTGGGTGCAAGGCCTTGTTCCACTTACATCGTAGATTGAGTGGTATCCTTAGCAAGGAACCTCCAGCATCGTTCAGATGATTTGCTACCTAATGAAGTAGTCCTAGCTTGGTGACAATACCAGCAGATGAATGGTTATCATTGGGTTACTAGCGGTTATTTGTGGTGGAATTTTATGCTTTTTTGGGGCTATTAAGTTTTCCTTGCAACTCTCCCACCTCCTTTGCTTAATGGGGGAATCAGCTATCATAATAGAGAGGTTTCATTTCAAAAATAGAAATTTATATAAAACTGGTTTTTTAAATACTTACCTCTATTATGTATCCCCCCCTTCCCCACCAATCCACTCATGTAAATAAAAAAGAAAAAACTGAATGGAACAATATAGATGCTTGAATCACCTGAAAAGGATGGTGTACTAGATGGTTCAAACTGAACAATCATATTAATTTTTTACTTTTCATACACTATCGTCCTTTTGCCTGACGCGGGAAATACAGCTTTCATAATAGCAAGGGAAGTATATATTTAAAGAATAAATTTTATTATAAAAATTTCTATTTTTCTTAGACTTACATACTTTTATAATTGTTCTCTTTATCTCTTTAATGATGTATTTTCTTATTTCTAGATGTTCTTCATTCCATCAAACTTATGAACATTTCTGGAGATTTTTGCAAGAAATTTAGGGATGAGGAAGAAAGGTGACACTACATTGGTTTGCATTATCAGATATTCTTGTCAAATTTAATGTCTTGGTATATGAAGTTTAGAGTCTGCTTTTGTTCTATAGCACACTTTCCAGGAATAGAAAAATTGAAGTGAATTCTGAAAGACTTCTTTTATCATGAGAGTGGTCCCAAAACTCCTACTTTTGTTCATTCAGTAAGAAGCTATTTGTGTGTGAAATTGTGTAAATCAATTTATTTGGAAACAACTTGAGAACTTAAATCTCAGTTTACACTGGGGGAGGCAGTTCAGATTCTGTGAATGTGGCAGAGCATTTTCGGAGAAACAATTTCTCTTGAAGCATCTTCAAACTCACCATGAAAAGAAGACCTAGAAGTGGGAAAGCTTTTTCCCAGAAAACTAATCCTGACAGTCATATGAGGGCTCGCATTGTGGGGAGTCCATTCAAGTGTAAATACTGTGGGAAAGAATTTTCTCAGAAAGCTCATCGTGAAAGTCATATGAGGTGTCACTCTGAAAAGAAGCCATTTAAATGTAGTGACTGTGGGAAAGGATTTTCTCAGAGATGTAATCTTTACACTCATATGAGGGTTTCAACTACGGAGAGAAGCCATTTAACTGCAATGACTGTGGGGAAAGCATTTTCTCAGAGGTAATCTTAGGCACTCATAATGAGGCTTACACACTGGAGAGAAAGCCATTTTAAGCAAAATGACTGTGGGGAAGCATTTTCCTCAGGAGAGGTAGCCCTTAACAATCATATGAGGGTTCACACGCTGGACAGAATCTTTAAATTAAAAGGACAGAAAAATCCATTTAATGTAATGACTGTGGGAAAGTATTTCCTTTGAAAGTTCATCTTCACTCTCATATGAAGGTTCATACTGGACAGAAGTCATTCAAATGCAGTGATTGTGGAAAAGCATTTACCCAAGAAGACGATCTTTCCAGGCATATGAAGATCCTACTTGTTGGGGGGTTCTTCGCTGATAACCTGAGAAGCAATGTCACATTGATGACCACAATTTGTATTCCTTAGCAATGCTAGACGCCGTATACTATTTTCTTGCCTTGATTTTAAGGCATTAGGTTTGTTCCTACACGATATACAAACCCCTTGGTCCTATACATAAAGAATTACTTTCAGTGTAGCCTGGAATTATGGCCGTTAAATTCTTGAACAAGGTGGTTAAGCAGTAACTACTGTCTGGTAGGCGGGTAGGCCTGCCTTCCCGGATGTACGCACACCACTTTGCTTTTGGCCTTCTTCCAATGAAGACGTGTTTGTGAGCTCTTGATGATTAGCTGTTAATTACAATTTTCCCAGTGGGATCTTTAATTTATTATTTTGAATAAATATGTATATACAGGGGGTCCTCGAGTTATGACGTTGATCCATTCTTAAGATGCGTCATAACACGATTTTCAGCGTAAGTCGGAGCATAAAAAAATACCACATGATTTAATGTAAATACGCATCAATAACAAAGAGAGAACAATTCTTTACCTTTATTAATCTGGTTGGCTTGCATACTGGAGAGGAAGCTGCAGTGCTGGAGAGACTGGGGGAGGTTAGTGAAGAGAAGCAGAACCTCCAGAAGATGCTAGAGATGCTGGGGCAGATGAGTCTTGAGGTGAGGCCAGAAATATACTGGAGAGTGCTGGGGCAGGTGAGTCTGGAGGTGAGGCAGAACATTCAGAAGGTGCTGGAGATTGTGGGGCAGGTGAGTCTGGGTTAGCAGAACATTCAGAAGGTGCTGGAGATTGTGGGGCAGGTGAGTCTGGGTTAGCAGAACATTCAGAAGGTGCTGGAGATTGTGGAGCAGGCGAGTCTGGATTAGCAAAGGCAGCTGAGGTAGAGGGTACAGGATCTCTTGCAGGCCTCTCTACCTTCTTAAAATACTGCTCCAGGTTAGTCTGAACAGAGAGCAACCTCTTCTCATCCAAGATCTCCTTGTAACACTGCATCAAATCCATGATGCCTCTGGAAACCCTAGTGAACCTGTCCAAGTTGGAATCCTGAGCCTCAAAAGTTGCCAACACTTGCTGCAACTCTGCAAAACCTCTTGCCAAGTCCTGCCTTATGAAAGCCTTAGGCTCTGGGGTGGGTGCTTCTTCTTCTTCCTCTATGATCTGCTTCTCCAGTTGTATCAGGTCCTCAGCAGATAACTCCTCGCCATGAGACTCCAGCAGCTCTGTAACATCATCAACCTCCATCTCCAAATTGATTTCCTTACTCAGGGCAACAACGTTCTTTACAACTTGCTGAACTGTGTCCTCAAACCCATGGAAATCATTCACAAATTGAGGACATATTTTTTTCCAGACACCATTCATGTTTGTTTGCTTAACCTCCTCCCAGGAATCAGCAATGTTCTTTACAGCATCAAGGATGTTGTAGGATTTCCAAAAGTCCTTCAGAGTCAAGTCCTTCTTGGTTTCAGTTGCCTGTAAAGCCATAGCAATTGTCCTTTGTAGGTAGTAGGCCTTGAATGAAGCAATCACTCCTTGGTCCATAGGCTGTAAAAGGGCCGTGGTATTAGGTGGAAGGTAAATCACCTTGACATTAGGGTTAAAGTCTCCCAGCTGGGCAGGGTGTCCAGGGGCATTGTCCAGCACTAGCAACACCTTACAGGGGATACCCTTGGAGGCGCAATACCGCTCCACACTTGGCACAAAATGGTTTACGAACCAGTCCTCAAACACCGCAAGTGTCACCCATGCCTTCTTGTTTGACTTCCAAATTACTGGTAGTTGACCCTTCCAAATGCCCTTGAGTTCCCTTGGATTTTCAGCCTGATACACCAACAAGGGCTTCAGTTTGAAGTTGCCAGCAGCATTATCCCCAAGAAGTAAAGTTAGCCTCTCCTTGCTGGCTTTATGACTGGGTGCTGACTTCTCCTCCTTGGCAATGTATGTGCGGTTAGGCATACGCTTCCAAAACAAACCTGCCTCATCCACGTTAAACACTTGCTGAGCAGAATAACCCCCCTCCTTAATTATCTCAGACAACGCTTTAGGAAATTCACTCGCTGCTTTCTCATCCCCACTAGTAGCTTCACCTTGCGCTTTAAGGTTATGGTAATTGGCCCGAGCCTTAAATCGCATAAACCAACCCCTACTAGCCACAAACTCTTCACTTTCACTTCCCTCCCCCTTTTCTTTTTTCAATGCTTCAAACAGTCTTTTCGCCTTCTCCTGAATCACCATAAGGCTGATTGAGATGCGCCATTGATTTTGGTCTTCCAACCAAAGCACCAATAACCTTTCCATTTCAATGATTAGACCACTACGCTGCTTGGTTATCACTGTCGCTTTCATAGGAGCAGATCCTTTCACATGTTCAACGATGCGCTCTTTATCTTTGATAATGGTAGCAACAGTTGAACAACTAAGGCCAAGCGACTGGCCAATGTTTGTTGGTGTTTCTCCCTTCTCATAACAAAGGGCAAAAGGGCAAAAAGTTACAAAAACTATACAACACAAGGGAGAGAGAGGCAGTGTAAACAACCAAAATGGCGTATGGGCGAGGAATGAGTGTAGGGAAGCGACGCCGTCCTCTCCCCCACAAAGCGTATTCTTCCGCCGTGCGCCCGAAACTAGTTCGCGTTTGTTTATGTCGCTTACGACGCTAAACCGCGTAAGACGGAACAACGCATAATATTATTTTTTATATTTTTATGGGGGCGCGTTCGTAACCACGAAACAGCGTAAGTCGAGACCGGCGTAACCTGAGGACTCACTGTACAGTGTTTGATATTAATAATTAATTGACTAATAATTAATATGGAAACCCATTTCTTATGATAGCCTTGATAGCTGCCTTTCTACTTTGTGTTAAGGGTTGGTGGCAAGGGTGTGCCAACATCTTTATTAATACATATTTTCGCCCTTTAACGTTAGGACAAGACATGTAGTCATCCGAAATATACGCTCACACTTTGGAAATTACCAAGAGGAACTTCAGAGATTTGTCCTTTGTTTTCTTTTGATAATCCCTCTTCTCCTTTGTCCTTTCCCTAGCTATCGGACAAAGATAGAAGAGGGTGCATGTGGTTTTGGTGTTTGAGGGATCTCCTCTCATTTTGGAGGGCGGTGCCTTTGGATGCAAGAGGAGTATCCTTATTACTTTAAATCATATTTTCTTTCTTTTACAGACCAACAGTGGTGATAGTTTATTACATTAGTAGATTGTTGGATATGTCTTCGTGTTGGTTATCCTAAGCTTGGAATTGTACCTGTGACTCTTAGCATGCTGTGATATTGGTCCTCAAGCGTGTGTAGTGTTCCCTTGCTGGAAATCATATTCATTTACTGCTGCTATCCTGGAGTTTTGTCACTGGACAAAGCCTTTGCTGCTGCCTTGTGATTATTAACTATTCCTGCTGGTAAATGTACCTCATCCTGTAGGAGAAGTCTTGCAGAATTTGGAGAAATCGAAGAGGAAGAGAGCTCGTCAAGTGTCGTCATCTTCCTCTTCGTAATCATCATTTTGTTCATGAAACTTACCTGACAGATATATATATAGCTGTATTCTCCGAAGTCCGACAGAATTTCAAAACTCGCGGCACACGCAGTGGGCGGCCAGGTGGTAGTACCCATTCCCGCCGCTGGGAGGCGGATTATCCAGGAAACCATTCCATTTTCTATTCATATTTTTCTGTCGCCGGTCGGTAAACAACTGTTTACAGACCTCCCGCCTAGGATTTTGAAACTTCATTAGCCGCTTAAGTATCCTAATTATTCTTTCGATTATTGACTTGGATTTGTGGCTAGGCATAACGCTATCATAAGTTAAATTTTTTCATTGCATATGATGTCTGAAGCTAGTTAGCCTAGTTTCAAACTTTGTTGTCTGCATGGGGTAAGGTGAGGCTACCGGAACTTTCGGTAGACACTCGCTTAGTATATATGACGTTTTTTGCATAAAGATCAATGTAATTAGTGTAATGTGTGACTGATTACGGAAGAAGTAGGATTCATGTACGCATTTTAGAGCGTGTTTAGAATCAGGAGTTTTCCTCCACAGTAAACAGAAGTTAGAAATAATGAACCTTCTAACCTCCTGTAGAATTTATTTTGCCTAACCCTGTGGTATGGCTTACGGGCCTAGATGAAGTGTCTGCTAGAGGATTACATCAAGTAATCTTAGACTAAAGTGCTCGCTCTCCAATCAGTGTTGTGAAGTGTAGTGCCCCTTGTGTTGTGGAGGGGGCGTCAGATCGGCCCATAATGCCTCTAGGCCTGGACCTCTGTCGGACTCCCAGGACTCAGGGAGAGGGCATGTCCGAAAGCCGCAAGAGGGTTATGGGGGCTCCCCACCGATCTGGCGTCCCTTCGGCAGGACCTGTTGACGCTTTCCCAGGCTGCTTTAAAGATCGTGCACGTGCACGAATCTTGAAGGATTGCTTCTCGTCCTCCGAGGCGTCCTCCCGCGCAAGGGTTGTTGGAGCTCTCGGAAGGACTCGCGCCCTCTCAAGAAGCTTTAGAGAAGAGGACGCTTCACGTCCTCTCTCTCGTCAGGACGGGAACGTCAGATCGGCCCCATAACGCCTCTAGGCCTAGACCTCTGTCGGACTCCCAGGAAACCACCAGGGAGAGGGCATGTCAAAAGCCGAAGGCTGGGTTTAACGGGTTTTTCATCCCCCTCTTGATCTGGCTTCCTTTCGGCGGTCCTGTGGTCGATTCCCAGGCTGCTAAAGATCGTGCACGTGCACGAATCTTGAAGGATTGCTTCTCGTCCTCCGAGGCGTCCTCCCCACACAGGGGTTGGAGCTCTCGGAAGGACTCGCGCCCCTTAAGAAGCTTTAGAGAAGAGGACGCTTCACGTCCTCTCTCTCGTCACGAGAGGATGAAAGAGTCCTGTGCCCTGTCAGGGGCTCTCAAATTTTATTTACATAAACGAAGGAAGTAAGAGGTCCTTCGGGTAATTTATGGTGCTCAGGAAGAGACCACATTTACCCTTTTCGAAGAATGCACTGGCTCTTTTCCTAAGGGACATATTAGGAGGCTCATTCATCTTGCCAGAAGAGTGATTTGAGCCTCCTGCGAGTGAACGCTCATGAAATTAGAGCTGTTTCAACCTCGCTAGCATTCCAAAAGAATATGGTAATCAAGGACATTCTTGATTCCACCTTTTGGAGGAGCAACTCAGTATTCGTCTCCTCTCCTCATGGCGCTCCCGTATACGTTATGTAACGTTCGCTTTACTTCGAAAAAGCAAGCTGATAAGTTTTGACGTCCGGCTAGCTGCTTTTGCACAGTCAAACAACTTATGTCTCTGGTTCGGCATAAGAAGGGCAATTTAGACGTGAGGAAGCTTTTGGAGGTGCTCGCGTCCTATAAGTAGAGACATTCTCCAGGACGCTCGGCAAGCACCTTGCGAGGGTGTCTTTCCGACGCTCGGGTGTTCCTTTGCTGAGTGCGTTTCTGGAGATGTTCTTTTGCATTACTAAGACGCAAGTTGTCGCACAGGCGGCCACTGTCTTTGTAAGAAGGTTGAAGGTCTTTAAGGCCTGTCTTGAAGACGAAAGCCGTACGTCTTCCTTTAGTGTTCACACACTTTCAGGAGCAGTCGTGCGGCTCTCCATGGAGACTCGCATGAGGACGTCCCTTGAAAATATTCAACGTCATACGCAAAACGCGGTTCGTCATAACATTGAGATGTTGGCAAGGTCGCTCGCCAGGACGCCTCTTGGCGGGCCTTGCATGCATCAGGGCGCTCAACGAGATCCTCTCTGAAATGTCGTTCAGAAGACTTGGTGTTCTCTGCTCAGACACGCTCGCAGCTAAGCAGGACGTTTTTTTGAGGACGCTCAGCAGGACGCGGTTTAGGAACGCTCCAGGACGCTAAGCAGGACGCTCAGGCAGGACGCTTATGAGGACGCTTTTTGTGGACATTCGCCAGGACGCTTCGGTGGAAGCTCGCCAGGACGCTTTGCGAGAGAAAAGACTTGTAGACGGCGTCTTATTTGCTGTTCAGGACGTTTCTTAGGACGCTTGACGCTTTCTAAACGCTCGTCAAGAGGAGGTTTTTTCAGGACTCTCCACAGGATATTCCTTTACAGAAAATTTTAAAAAAGGATTCGGAGTTAGCGGAGAGGACATACCCGAATTTTTTCTTTCGATCCCTCTTGCCTCTTCATCGTTTCCTCTGAGAATCGGGAAGATTATATACTCGGATTCCTGGGTGACTTTCGGTCATGTTAAAGGGTTTTCCCCTATTAGCAAAGTGCTAATAGTTTTGTCAAGTAAGGACGTTTTCCCCATTGTCAAGATACTAAACGTTTTGTCATTTAAGTGGGGAACCCCCCTCATTAAATGGGGTAGTTCTCATTGACAAAGATTTTAACGTTTTTATCGTTTAAGCGGATAAACTCATTAACAAATTTGGAAGAGCTCTCATTCATTTTTCAGAGGCTCATCCGGGGAGTAAGAAAAAGACTTGTAGACTAGATCCAGGAAGTCTTATGTCCAATATCATAAGAACATTGAACGGTCCTTTTCGATCCTCGGTTCTCACTTGATGATCTCTATTCGAATATTACTCCCTTTCTCTTGGCAAAGAGTCTTGGCAAAGAGTCAAGGAGTTCTTTTAAAAAAAGTCTCATTCATTAGAACGTGGACAGTCGTTTTCCTTTCTTTCTCTCTTCCTCGTCGAGGAAAGATGTAGTAGAGAATTCGATGTTCAAATTACTACAAACTTACGTAGTTTATCTTTGCGTCCATTTTTGCTAACACATGGGTCAAGTCATATACGCATATCGTATTTACCTCTGCGGATAGAAGCCGAAAGAACTGTTGTTCTAATGTTTTTAATTGACACTCCCTTCAACCTTCCAAGAGTTTTCGGAGTAAGAACAACTCTTCAGGTATTGTTACGACAACACCAACTCAGCTTCTGTATTTAGCGAATTCTGTTTCGTTTAAATATGCCTGCTTGAGAGTTTCCTCTGCTCGATAATATCATACCTATTCCTTCGTAAAGGGATAGCTGGCAACTCAGGCAGATGGTGCGAGACGATGAATGAACAAGGCTGCTGTTACTGTGATCTCGCAGTACCGGCTAGCTCTGTGACATGCGCGGTTGGTTACGTCTCTCTCCCCTGCGGGAATGGCTGACTAAGCCGTCTCTCTGCCCTACAATCATGGATTTTAGCCTCGGGTTGAGGAAATTTCTAGTAATCATGAATGAACATGCCTTCCGGTTACTTAGAAAATTTCAACAAGATATCTCTTATACCTGTTCGGTGCGGTTTTACCGCACAGTAACAGAATTCTGTACGAGTCTACCGCGGCATAGCACTATAATATGCTCTCCTGCTTATGCAAAGCGCAGCCTTATTTAGGGAAGGAAGCAGGCTGAGTGAGGGAATGAATGAGTTTGCTGGGGACCATTTCCTTGCTGGAGAAGCTTGTTTTCCCTGAATAAACAGCAATTCAGACCTCTACAGTTTTTCCTCACGGAGAAATTGGAATAACATCAAAGATCTAGTAATAATTCTAATTTTCTCTCAACGGCTTGAGGATCACCTCGGGTGATAGCGAGAGGGTGCCAGACATCCGAACAGAGGAACAGATGTCCTGGCACATTGTCTGAAAGAATTGGAAGCCAATTTGGTCGGCTCTCCAGTTCCTCGAAGGGTGAGTTTTGATCGAGTGGTCCAAATCATCTCGGATAATTTCTCAGCTCTCTCATAGCTCAAGAAGAGAGAGTTGGTTATGGGGCTTTTGGGCACGGAACGTAACGATCCTCAAGAGGTTCGTTAAACTAGTGCACGTCCGTGCGGGTCTTCTCGATCGAAGGCAACTACTACTGACGTCTGAGTAATCCTCACTTAGAAGTATGTCGAAAGTTGAGGAGAGACTGAGGGTCGTCCTTTCGTTAAGTTTTTTCGTAATATTGAAGACGAAGGAGCTTCCTCTTAAGTTGTTCCCTTATTCATGATCCTAGAGGATTAGCATTAGTCACCACCATGTTGGCCTTTAAGAGGTTGGATTCACAGAGTCATGTAATTCAGAGAATTGTCCAAAGACCCTTCCCGAGAGAATCGGTGTAATCTAACATCGTCACTTAGTGAAGTATCTAATATCTCTCCTCTCTGAGTCTGAAGGTGTTCAGACTATTGAGAAGCGATAAGATCTTCAAGATTAATGGCAGTCTCTTGGCCAAGGCAAAGCAGTGCTGCCTATTTTCAGTGTTCAATCGGAGGGGGCCGTTTCTGGAGATAGTGAAGGGAAAATGACTGTTCCTCCACTCTTTCCGTCTGAAGTATTTGAGATAAGCTAGAAGTCCTAACTATTGTAGAATATGCAAATATGTTGTTGACGGCCTCTAGGCTCAGAGATTCGGTTCTGTCAAACACAAAGCTTCACGATCTTTGAGGTCTGTGGAGATCTTGAAATTCTCTGGATCGAAGGTTCCGGCATGGAACTTAGACGTAGTCTGAGTTTTCTGATGCCAAAAGCATTTCGAACCTATCCTTTCTGCGAACTTAATACACGTGACCAGAAGGCTAACATTCTAACCGCTCTAGCCACGGCAAAGAGGGTTAGTGAGGTTTTAGCCATTATCAGAGGTTTTGGCTTTAAAGGACATAATGCGGTCTGTCTCTAAGCCGTTCCGTTCTTGATAAGAACGAAAACCTGTCTAACCCTTGACCCGAAGGCTTTGGAGACCAAGGGTGTATGGCACAAATTATTGGGCAAGGGACATTAGACGTAGTTCCTGTGCCCTGTCGGGTCTCTCAAGTTTTTATCTTGATAAAACTATAGAAAGTCGAGGTCAACGGACAATCTGCGGTGTTCCGTTAAAAAGACCAGACTGGTTCATGTCCAAGAACACCCTGGCATTATAGTCAAGGAGTTCTTTTAAGAAGTCTCATTCATTATGTTTGCATAAAGATTTTGAGATTTTTTCTTAATATGAATGCTCAAGAGGTGAGGGCGCGGCCTCGGAAGCATTTCAACAGAGCATGACACTCAGTAACATCCTGAGTGCCACGCTTTAGCGAAGCAACTCTGTGTTCGCTTCACACTCCCGACGGGATGTGAAGACGACATTTGAGATCTGTAAGTCGCTAGGACCATACATATCCGTAGATATATTATTGGGGGCAGGAAGCAACACGAATCCTATCCTATAGAAAAGGGATAGGTGTGCTTTTTACTTTGAAGGGTTGGTAGCTTGAGGCGCGTTCCTTTCTTTAGCCTAGAAGTTATGGAACTAACTTTGATAGGTTAGGTCAGGTGGTGGTTTTAGCTTCGTTGCCTCAGAAGTATGGTCATATGGTCTAGTCACATTGTGGTCACGCCCCCGTTGACAGATCATCTAGAGCGCACCAGCATTACAGGTCTCTACCTCGCTGGCAACTCTAGTAACGCAGAAGCAGACTTTGGTGACAGTAATCACGAAGTCGGCTATGCTAACAGGTGAGGAACCAAGATGTATATCATCTACTTAATTTAGTTTCCTAAAAAATCCTATTCTGTCTCTTCCCACCATCCGAAGGTGGGATTCAGCTATATATATATCTGTCAGGTAAGTTTCATGAACAAAATGTTATTGTTTATACAATTAAGTTTGTTCATACTTACCTGGCAGATATATATAATTAAAGTGCCCACCCACCTCCCCTCAGGAGACAGTGGCACTGATAAAATATGAATAGAAATGGAATGGTTCCTGATATCCGCCTCCCAGCGGCGGGAATGGGTACTACCACTGGCCGCCCACGTGCGTGTGCCGCGAATTTTGAAATTCTGTCGGACTTCAGAGAATACAGCTATATATATATCTGCCAGGTAAGTATGAACAAACTTAATTGTATTATAACAATAACATATTTTTCATCAGCCTCCACCCTTCAACTTTTAAGGTTCCCTGCCGTAGAAGGAGAGTAGTCTCCCACCTTAAGAAGTCTGGTCATGGGACTTCTAAAGGGTCCTTGCCTCCTCAAACTGAGGAGGCGTTGGGTCTTCTGCTGGCTCTCCTGTTCCTTTGGGAACAGGAACCATAACGCTGTCCCTAGGGCCTAGCGTGTCAGGAGCTGTAGAAGCGCAAACTTCAGTTCACACCTCTGCTGCTAGTCCTAGAGGTTCTGCCCCTAAGACTGGTTCTGTGTTGGGCGCTTGTTCGTGGGTTCCCCGACTGCATGTAAATCTTCGGATTCGCGTGCATCTAGAGTCGGTGACGCTGAGTCCGCTTACTGTCACGACTTGGGCATGGAATGGAAGAAAGGAGCGAGTTGCTCAGGTGACTCACGCCTTACCGGTGATCGCTCTCACAGTGATTGCTTGGTTCTCAGGTTTGATGCAACGGTCCCGTGGGACTGTGCATGCAGAGTCCGGTAGGGGCTTCCCCATTTGGTCCTCTTGAGAGGTTTCGGCCTTGACGAGGACTTGGACGCGCCGGAGGACAGTACCGACTCTCTCCAGTCAGGTGCGGTCAGCCCCACCTAGACAATGGTCACATTCGCATGACCAACTGGTCTTAGTGGTGGCGAACATTTCGCGTGCTGTGCGAGTTTTGCAACCCTCCTCAGGAAAGCGTTTTCCAGACAATAATGCTTTCCTAGACTCGTGTTGCGGCCATCACCGCCGGTTGATGGCTGCCTGTGAATCACTTCTCCTGCTAGTTCCGCTAGCAAGGCGAGCAAGAGCGTCCAGTCTTCGTCACCTATTCCCTCTACTTCCTATGGCTACACCGGGAGGGGCGAGGTGAATAGGAGGGATCCTGCAGAGTGCTCTCTGTGGGACTATGTTCCTGGAGGGATCTTAGGGTCCTACTGGACATATGTCCACGTCGTTGAGGAAGGATGTTATGTAAAAACTGGAGACTATGTCTCCATGGCTTTTTCTGTCCTTTGGACGGATTTCAGTTTGCAGTCCCCTAAAGGTTCTTGTGTTTTGGGGACACCGAGTGTATATTCTGTTGAATTGTACTCTTATTCCAATCTTAAATGCTCGCATTTAGGACTGGTTTTTATGCCCGTTTCACTTCGATTTTTACGGGAGTCAAGGAGGGGCGCTACCCTAATGATTGTTTTGACGAAATTTGGGGATCTCGCTGATTGCTTAAATACTCTGGAATTTCTAGCAATCTCCTTGTGTTTTGGTCTTCTACGATCTTTAAACACTCAGGCAAGACGAGAATTCCTGATAATTGTTGCTGAATGCTCAAATTCCTTGGAATTTCTGGCATTCTTAGAGTGTTATGGTTTTCTGTAGTTTCCAAACTATTGGGTGAGACGGACATTCCCGTTAATTGTTATTGTGAGAATCAGGAGTTTCTAGCATTCACCGAATGATGTGCTTTTCTGAGATTTCCAAACACTCGGGCAATGGGTATTCCCAGTGAGTATTACAATAATTGGGAGTCTCGCCGACCGCCTGGATCCCTTGGTTTCGTTGGTGCTCTCCGAGTGCTAGGCTTCATCATATTGCCGGGTACCAGGGCGAGACAAGGCTCGCCCGATTATTGTCTTATAAGAGTCAGATTTTTCTTGCCGAGCGTGGGAATTCTTACAAATTCTAACGCTCGCCGGGCGCTGACTATTACGTCTTCTTGGAGCTTCGGCCTCGAAGGAGAACAGTTAATTGGGAAGAAGTGATAGTTCTTCGTTGACGATTACCACTCATAATTATGTAGTGGTGATCTGCTCAGCTTGCTTGGCTCGGCTCGACCAGACAGCTCTGCCAATCTGAGTGCTTGGCTCTAACAAACAAACGCTCTGCTTTTGATCGGTGCAGTTCCTTGCCATGACATAGCACCCTCCCTTCCCCGTGTTGCAGTGGAGTTTTTTCACGGGGTCATCGTCTATCGTCTTCGTCTTTGTCATCTGACGCCTCCAAACCTCCCTCTTCAAAGGGTTCCACATCCTAAGAAGAGGAATGTATTCTCTGCTTCATTAGAAGTCTCGCTTTGAGACTTCTAAGGGTCTGCACCTTTTCCATGGAGAGGAAGTAATTGGTTGTCTCTTTAGATCACCTGTTCCCTCTGGAGTGGGAACCTGGACGCCATCCACAAAATAAGTGTCTCGGAAGCCCCAGGAGTTAGAACCCCTCTTATCTCTGGTTCCAAGGGAGCTGCTCATAACCGGGCTGGAGTAGGTTTATACATGTGTATGGGTCTTTCCGAGTGTACAACCCCCAATGGGGTGTCGTACATCCAAAGTGGTGATTGGTAGTCTTCTCTCCATCACGATAGTGGCGCAGGACGAGAGAAGGGACTGAGCCATGTTGGTGGCTCGGACCTATCTGTGAAAGCCAGGAATGGCTATTCTTCAGGTGCCAAGATCGATGTCGCTGTCCCTTGGGACAAGGCATCTAAAGGAGGTAGGAGGAGGTCCTCTGTATAGTCCTCTTCGTGAGGTTCAATCACCGAGAAGATAGATGTGTAGCAAGATGTGGCAAGTCCTCACCAGCTTTTACTCTAACTTGCATTTAAACTCTAATCAACTTTTGCTTGCATTTGCGCGAACGGAACAGTTGTAGGAATGAATGCTCCGTTTAACAGAGTGATAACATCGCAAGTTCAGGGCCTGGTTATACCAGAATGAACAAGGAAATATGAGGAATTCAATGGAGTTTACTTCTCAAAGTTGGAACCCGAGAGATTATGTTTTTAGTTCAATCTTAGGGTTTTACCAAACATACGTCAATCTGTTCAGGATGGATAGCACTGAGAGGTTTGAACCCCTCTCCAGTGCTACTGTTTTGGGAACAACCAGTTTGGCTTGAACCAGTCGTCTTCGGTATCCTGTTATCACCATAGAAGTCTCCCTTCGGGAAAACTTCACCTTTGCTCTCTTTATTAGAGAATGAAGGAGGTCTGCTTCCAGTCCTTATTCTTGTTCCTTGAATGAAGAAGAATTAGGCTGGAGTGCAATTTACAGGAACCTACAAATATACTAGTATATTTTTCTCGCAACATGCTCCTGTTATCAGGAGCATTGTCCGAGTAGTAGCCATAATCTGTAAGTTGATTCTTCTGGTATGTGACTGAGATGAATAGTACCTTCTCTTTAATTAACCTGAAACTCAGGACAGCCCTTTCGGGTCTTCCAGAATTACCAGTTTTTGATTTTGAGATAACTAGTGGTTATTGTTTCCCAAGAACACCACAACATTAGCATTATCACTGAACAAGAGGGTTTTCTTCCCTCCCATTTCGGTTGAAATGCAGATGCTTGAGTCTATCTTTTTTGTGCTTGATGGTTCTAGCCGAGCACATTCCTTCATGGAATGCACTACCAGGCAACTCAGTATGAGAAGTTGAGCGAATGGTATAGGGCTCTGTCTCAGTACTGCTCGCTCTCTGAGATTCTTTTTGATTTAGTATTGTTTCTCTTTTGTTGAGGATTAACCACCAATTTGAAGCTCTCTGCCCAGCAATCACACTTAGGTCTCTGGTTGGAATGGAATTCTCGCATAATGCCCATCTCTCCTGCACCACATTTAATGTTTTGAGAATTTTCAGACGGATATATCTCATTAGACTTGTTATCATCTTTCTGTTTACCCTACAGTATAACAGAAGTCTATAGCTTAGTCTTCTGTTCCATCGCACCTGCCCCATCGGCTGCTGCGATGATGCAGAATGATTTTCTTCAGGCAATTTAAGTTTTGTCTTCTAAATATACATTTCCTAATTCGTAAGGTGTTCAATTATTCTTTGTTCACACCGAATTGTAAATGAATAACGAAGACTTCGCCTGTTCCCTGCCCGACTAGCTCTGCTTCCAAAGTAAATAGAAACTTCCTCCCTGGTCCAACCCACAAGAAGTGGTTCTTCAGGCAGTATAATCCCTGTGTTTTCATTACTGAAAGACCGCTTTCATTGCAAACTCCGGCTTTCTCACTGAACAGCAATGAAATAACGAATTAACTTTTTCAGTCCTCTGTAAAACAACAGGGATTAAAGCCCTCTTTACTGGTTGGTGTTATCAACCGGACTTTTTCTATGATCAGAAACTTGAGAGTTTACTTCTCTCGATTCAAGTGTGATTACTAGTCATTCACAAGAAATATAGTATTGTTTTTCCTTGCTTAAGAAAGAGAAACTTCGGTCTTGCCATCACAGGGACCTTGGTCTCTAGAAGGCAGTTGACTATCATCTAATATGCACATGCTTTGTGAGAATCATCATCTTATCTCTCAGCATAACCCTTCAAAACCAGGTTTCATGTTGTGATTACGTCTCGGATACGTGACAGCGCAAAACTGCGCAATCAGTCTGCTTCTCTTGACGAGTCCGAGTCCTTCATGATCTGCTCTGTGGACTTTGTATTGGTTGATCCAGATCAGTCATTACTTTGTCCTATTGGTGTGTTGCTGTACCCATGAAGGATCGACACCCTAATCCACTGCAGACTGCCAATGCAGAAGTGTCTATGACACTCTTTCTCCAAGTCTTACAAGATCATGAGAGACTTCTCTTCTGTTGAATAGTCCCAGTAGATGGGTACATTTCATCACTCCGAAGAAATATGTTTGGACTGGAAGTTAGATGAGGTCTCATTGCGACCATATTTATATTTTTCTTCCTTCGGGTCTGCCCACAGGTCCTTGGAACCTCTTTTCCTTTGACCGGTGGTGGATGCTTGCAGGTTGTGTTTGTTTACCTGGCTCCTTCAAGAGGACAAGTTGCATCTTGCCTAAGGTGTGTGGTTCTAGAGGTAAGAAGGATGTGAGACTGAGAGTGACTGGCCTCTACCTTCCTCTTCTCGTCCTTCTACTCCTCTTCCTTCAGGTTGAGGATAGGACTTGAACTTACACTGGCTGGTCGGGCGATTGATGCGGCAAGGTTACAACGTTGTTGAGCTTCCTTTCTTTTTTATTTTCTTATCAGAATCATAGAAGCAATCCCGCTCCTTCCTCTAGCAAGGGGAGGAAGGAGACTGGCAATAATGCAACCCTTCCCAGAACTTTGCATTAATGCCCTTGACTCTAAATGTTCTTCCCAGCCCTTTTTCATATGAGTTACGATTCCTCACTCATTTCGGAAAGGCCCAGAAGTCTGACTCTTGATCATGGTGCTCCTATACTCTGATCAAGTTGTCAGAGGCAGGGCACTCCTCCTTGCTCTTATGACCAGGAGGAATAGCCAAGGTGTCAGAACTCCATCAGTTCTAGAGCTCACTCACATTCCTCCCACCAATCAGTTGAGTCTTCCTTATGTAAAGGACCGAGGATTTATATATCATGTAGGAACAAATCACAATTTTTAAAAGTAAATTGTATTTTTCCTAACTACAAACCTGAGGTCCTTTACATTAATGCCCACCTCTTGCCACCCCTCAATCTGAACCTGGGCCGAAAGGCAAAGTGGAGTGTTTTATATCTGGGCAGGCGGGCTTACCCGCCTACCAGAACAGTAGTTACTGCCTAACCACCTTGTTCAAGAATGTAATGGCCGTAATGCCATCCTACACAAAGTAATTCCTTATGTGAAGGACTTCAGGTTTGTATAGTTAGGATAAATACTATTTACTTACAAAAATTGTGATTATTGGGAAGTCAGGGGGTACAGCATACCTGGAGTAACCCTCCAGTTCTTATTTTAGTGGATGGGATTGTGGTTTTTAATCTAGTGTAGGTGTTTGGTGTTATTGAATTTCTGGTTTTTTGTTTGCACCCAGGGCAAGGGCAATGTTGTTTTTTCTTTGTTGTTTCATCGCTGCACTGCCTTATTTAAAACTAAAGTCCCCCACTAAGTTAGAAGCTACTTATGGCCAATACTGCCAAGTCTTCTACGATTTAAGAGAGCACCAACCAGAGGCAGAAATGAGCTACTTAGTAGCCCTCTCCCTCCTTCCTTTTCGTGATATGTATAGTTTGTCCGTATTTGCTCTTGGATGTAGCACTCTCTGTATTTTCATGTGTTTTCCTAGTTTTCTAGTCTGTTGCGGAGTTCAGCCTTTGTCCACTCCACTATTCCTGTGCTTTTTTTTTTTCGATTACTGGTATTGCCATGTGTTTATGGCATTCATCTTATTTCCCGTGTTGAGTTTTGACTTGAGTACCACATTAAGTTTCTGCATAGTATATTCTTTTCTGATTGTGTCCTTCATCTCTTGGTGTTTTTTATCCTCTCCTTCTATTATTCGCAGGTTTTTGTATCGTGTCTCTTTTATGTGTCTGATGCTATTCCCATCTGGTATTATTATTATTATTATTATTATTATTATTATTATCATCATTATTATTATTATTTTATTTTTTTTATTTTTTGCTCTATCACAGTCCTCCAATTCGACTGGGTGGTATTTATAGTGTGGGTTTCCGGGTTGCATCATGCCTCCTTAGGAGTCCATCACTTTTCTGTACTATGTGCGCCATTTCTATGATCACACTCTTCTGCATGAGTCCTGGAGCTACTTCAGCGTCTAGTTTTTCTAGATTCCTTTTCAGGGAGCTTGGGATCATGCCTAGTGCTCCTATGATTATGGGCACGATTTCCACTGGCATATCCCATATCCTTCTTATTTCTATTTTCAGATCTTGATACTTATCCATTTTTTCCCTCGCTTTCACTTCAACTCTGGTGTCCCATGGTATTGCGACATCAATGAGTGATACTTTCTTCTTGACTTTGTCAATCAACGTCATGTCTCTGGTCTATTTGCACGTATCACCCTATCTGTTCTGACACCATAGTCCCAGAGGATCTTTGCCTGATCATTTTCTATCACTCCCTCAGGTTGGTGCTCGTACCACTTATTACTGCAAGGTAGCTGATGTTTCTTGCACAGGCTCCAGTGGAGGGCTTTTGCCACTGAATCATGCCTCTTTTTGTACTGGTTCTGTGCAAGTGCCGGGCATTCACTTGCTATGTGGTTTATGGTTTCATTTTTCGTATTGCACTTCCTATATATGGGGGAGATGTTATTTCCATATATCGTTCTTTGAACATATCTGGTTCTTAGGGTCTGATCTTGTGCCGCTGTTATCATTCCTTCAGTTTCCTTCTTTAGCTCTCCATTCTGTAGCCATTGCTATGTGTCATCGCTGGCTAGTTCTTTAGTCTGTGTCTTGTACGTGTTGTCCGTGCATTGGTTTGTTGTGCCAGTCCTCTGTTCTGTCTGTCATTCTCCTGTCTGTATGTTTCTGGGTCTTCCTCTACTTTTATTAGTCCTTCTTCCCATGCACTTTCTTTACCACTCGTCTTCACTGGTTTTGTTCCAGGATATTTGCCCCAGTGCTCTGCTTTCTCAGATGTTGAACGTAGTCCTCTATACTTAGTAGTCCTCTCCCTCCTTCCTTTCGTGTTATGTATAGTCTGTCCGTATTTGCTCTGGGTGTAAATGTGCTTTGTGTATTGTCATATGTTTCCTGTTTTCTTGCACTGTATCTGATTGCTGGCAACTTAGCCCATGTGTTTATGGCTTTTTATCAATTTATTTTCCCGGCGTTGAGTTTTGACTTGAGTATCGCCTTGAGTCTCTGCATATATTTTTTTTCCTGGTGATCGTGTCCTTCATCTCTTGGTGTTTTATATCCCCTCCTTCCATTATCCCAGGGTTATTATTTGTATCCAGTCTCATCTATGTGTTTTGATGTTGCTCCCATCTGGTAGCTTTATCCCTTCAGTTCTCGTTACTTTGCCTTGTTGTATGTTGACTAAGGCGCATTTTTCTATTCCAAACTCCATCCTGATGTCCCCAGATACAATCCTTACAGTCTGGATTAGGGTATCTATTTCCTTGATGCTCTTACCATACAGCTTGATTTCGTCCATGAACATCAGATGGTTGATTCTGTTGCCTCTTTTCTTGAGTTGGTACCCGGCATCCATCTTCTGGTAGTTAATTTTGTCATGGGAATCAATGGCTAACTACGAAGAGTAGTGGGGACAGTGAGTCGCCCTGGAAGATCCCTCTCCTGATTAATCCCTCTGCTAGTCTTATTCCAGAGCTTGTAAGTATTGTATTCCAGTTGCGCATTGTATTTTTGAGGAAGCTGATGGTGTTTTCCTCTGCCCCATATATTTTCAGGCATTCTATTAGCCATGTGTGTGGTATCATGTCGAAGGCTTTCTTATAGTCTATCCATGCCATGCTTAGGTTGGTTTATTATTATTATTATTATAATTATTGTTATTATTATCATTTGCTAGTAGAAGACCATCATTAATGCAGGTTTTATTGAAAATAGTGAGTTATTTAGTATCTTTTGTCAATTAGGCTTAAGATCCAATTTGTACTGCATTTTGTGTAATATATTCAATTTGACAAATACCACGTTTTTTTACATGAATCCCCCATTTGGCGTTTTAATAGCCAACTTTGTGGCGAGATCACAAGCTCAAAAAACAAGCGGGCAAAATCCCCCCCACATAAACTGAACCAATCCAGCTGCCAAACTCAACCTCAGAACTCACCCTCAGTCACACGTTCCTCTTTACACTACTGAATACAGGCAGGACAATAGACCTACTTACACACAACAAAAAAACAAACACCACATGCACTCACCCCAAACTCCAGTACTCAGGGCTATGTTGTGCTGTTTTGCTGGTTGAGGTCACTGAGACACCACCAACACCAAAGACACCCCAACCCCACAACCCAAAAACACAACACCCAGGACCACAACCCCCAACTCATAACACAACAACAAACAAGGAATACAACCACAACTCAACAACACAGCAAACAAACAAGGAACACAACCACAAGTCAACAACATAACAACAACAAGGAACACAACCACTTAAAATACCACTTCACAAACAATCACTAACACAAAAAAACAACAACACAAAAAGGCAACACACACCCAATAACAACACCAAGGAATCACAACAGCTCACCAACAAAAACTCTCAACAACTCACAATCACACCAAGAAACCACAACAGCTCCCAACAACAACAACAACAGCCCTCAACCATAACAAATCACATACAACCCAACAGGAACTCACAAGCCCAACAAATCTAACAGCACAAGCACAACAACTCCAAAGCAAACAATATCAAACTTAACAACTAAACAACAAATCAATAACACACAACTTAACTGACTTCCAATGCTTTCAACACTCTTCAAAGACTGCTGCCGACACTACTGGTCATCACAGGCTCTGACTAAAAACTGACTCCAAAACACAGAACTCTAACTCCAACAGCAACCAGCAAGACACCCAGACTCACCAGCAGCCAACTCAGTCATCAAACTATCCATCCACCATTACGCCCTCTCTCTCTCTCCTTCTCCTCTTCTCCCCTCTCTCTCTCTCTCTCTCTCTTTCCGTCTCTCTCTCTCTCTCTCTCTCTCTCTCTCCTTCTTCTCTCTCATCTCTTTCGAAAATGAAATAATCCACTAAGTAATGTATTTTGATGTTATTTTCATGACTAAATACAAAAATTATTTACTAATTTTCAAATATTAATATTGATTAATACTGTATTAATAAGTTTAATTAATAAGATTAAATGATATCACAAGATAAAAATTATAATTCTCTCTCTCACAGAGATGTATTTTTTTTGTATGATAGATAAATGATTTACTATTTTCAAATATTAATATTAATGTAAACAGCAATATCAATTCATTAAATAAAATGCTATAATCAATTAATAAGATTTTAGTTTAGAAATGTAAAAAATTTATATGTAAGAATGAAGGAAATCCCCAGTCTTCTTTCTCTAACTCCCAGGTACTAAAGCTGTCAAATATATCAGTAATGGGACTGGAGGGGAAAGGGGCTGTTGTTGCCCCTAAATCTCTCTCTCTCTCTCTCTCTCTCTCTCTCTCTCTCTCTCTCTCTCTCTCTCTCTCTCTCTCTTTTCTTACTAAGACGTGAGAATTTTTATAGTATATGCACTATATGTTTATTAATATTTCAAATATATAATAATATATATATATCTGTAATTACAAAATTCATATTATGTGATAGTATTTTAAAGAAATGCAATTATCTATCCATTTCACTCTTTTAAATAAGGATAACTCTCTCTCTCTCTCTCTCTCTCTCTCTCTCTCTCTCTCTCTCTCTCTCTCTCTCTCTCTTTTACTGAGATGAAAGAATTTTTATGGTACCACTATGTAATATGTTTATTGATATTTTCAGTTGTTAATAATAATAATAAAACTGTAATTACAAAATTCGTATGTGGTAATATTTTAAAGAGTTAAAAATAAACTTTCCATTTCACTTACGTAAGGATTAACTCCTCTTTTTTACCGAGATGAGAGAATTTTTATGGTAGATGTATGTGTTTATTAATATTTTCAAATAATAATAGTAATGATAATAATAATAATAATAAAATAATAATAATAACTGTAGTTTCAAATAAAAGTTATTCTTCTTCCTTCGTCTTTCTCTTCATCAATTTCCCTACCTTCTCTCAACTCCAGAGAAGCTCGAGCCGGGAAGCTGTAAAACATGTCAAGTAATGTGACAGGGGAGGTGAATAGTGCCATATAATGGTCAAGGGGAGGTGAATAGTGCTATATAATGGTCAAGGATTTCAATGGTTTTTATGCAATTTCTCTCTCTCTCTCTTGCTGAGATGAGATAATTTTTAAGGTACATGTAGGTAATAAGTGTATTATTGATATTTTCTAATAATAATACTATATATATTATAATAAGACTATAACTGTAATTACAAAATTCATATGTGAGTATTTTAAATACAATAATCTTTCCATTTCACTCTTTTAAATACTGTAAGGACAATCTCTCTCTCTCTCTCTCTTCTCTCTCTCTCTCCTCTCTCTCTCTCTCTCTCTCTCTCTCTCTCTCTCTCTCTCTCTCTGCAAGTGTTAGAAATGCGTATGTATGTACCTACGTATATACCTTTAAAGGTACTGTTTAGGATTACTTTGAAATTATACTAGTACAATCTCTAAGATTAATACAGTAATATGATAATAATTTAAGATAAAGTTGATGTAGGATGTTACGTAAGGTATACATTTGGTCTCTCTCTCTCTCTCTCTCTCTCTCTCTCTCTCTCTCTCTCTCTCTCTCTCTCTCGTAGTAGCCATCTTGCTTGTGAGACGTACCCGCGTGAAGTCACAATAATCAACAGATATCACAAGTTTAACATACGACTAGAATTTGAGAAATATCTAGAAGTGTTCGTGAACTATCGGGGTGATAAGATTAGTGTGAAAATAGTAGGATAAAGCGTCCTTCTAAGTTAGTTTATCAAGTGTAATACTATAAATCAGAACAAGATGGCAGTAAGTTCCAACTGCGGGAAAAGGTGGCGTAATTTGGCGTGTTTAGCAGATTCGCAATACGATGAGGTAGCAGGAAGGGAACTGGCATTTCTCATCTATGAAATCAGCAACAGTCCTAACCAAAAAGATACAAAAGCATTCATAGATATATTAGAAGGATATAATCCTTCAAACTGGAACAAATCTAATGAAAACATCTTGAAAAATATTGAAGTTCCAAATAAAATCCAAGTGGTCAAGAGACTCATAAAGAAAATATACATAAACCAACATATTCCGACAAAGAAAATGAATAAGGTGAATCTTGTGAATATACTAATTGATGCATTAGGAAAAAGAATGCCAAAAGCATGCAAACTGGTTGTAAGGTTTGGTATAGCATAGTCAATCCACAAAACCTAATCAGAAATGTGCTGCATGCAACATTCCGACCCATCCACAGTGTGCTGAGGTAATACAAGATTTGTTTGAGAAAAGATACAAGAATTTTTTGTTCAACATGTCTATCATGGATAGACAATGTTATTAAATCAAGATTGAATGTACAAATAGTTGAGGATGAAAGAAGAAGAAGGAGGAAGAAGGAAGAAGAAGAAGAAAAAGAAGAAGAGGAAAACGGAAGAGAAGTAAACAAAAATGAAATGACAGGAAAAAAAATAAGGAAAACAAAGAACAAGATAAAAGTATGGATGCAGAGATACTCATTGGATACTACATATGAGGCAATAAAGCAGCATACCTACGAAGAAATAATTACGATATGACAACAGAAAAGCAAATCCCGAAGAGGCTCTACCCAGATCTATACAATGACAATGAGGAAAGGAGGAAAATAGACAAGAAAGACAAAATCTGCAACCTTTTGAAAAGAGGGAATTGCAGATTTGGAGAAAATATGTTACTACAAAAACATCCTAATGATATGTCAAACTATGAAATATATGGTAATGTGCATACTTAGATGGATATGGGGATGATTGCAGAGATCTGCATCCAAAAATATGTAAAAACCTAAAAGAAGGAAAAGGATGTAAGTTCGACAAAAATGCAAATATATGCCCCACCCTGTAGCCATGAATCATAATCAAATAAATAACCAACCAAGTAATAAAATCCAAAATAAGAAAGAAACAAATAAAGAGAGAAATCAAGAATATCAGGTAAAAGAGAAAAGCAAACCACCAATGAGATTATGCAGAGGTGTCAGCAAAAATTTCAAAGCATCAGCTCCGAAATTCTACTCATAGAGATAAATAACTGTATTTATTATGCAAGAGGATATTGCAGAAACGGAGAAAATTGCAGATTCAGACACAAAATGAATAATTATGATGAAGGAAGATCAAATATTATGGAAAAGTTGGATTTTTTAATGTCAGAATTTCTGGAAATGAAAAAAAGAACAACATACCAGAACAGGAAAGAGACATGGGAAAATCCTTATTACTATCAGTATTAAATGAAGGAGAAAACACGCAACCATCATAGTGATGATATGCGCAGGGTTTAGTTACGAGTAACTCAAAAGAAAAATAGATATAATGAATATAAGTGAAACCTGGGTATTCCCAAGAGACTGGGAATGATGATCAAATAAAAGGGTTCCAAACTTATAGATCAGATAGAGAAAATAGGAATCAAGGGGGAACCGCAATATATGGGAAAGACAAAAAACAAGGAAAAATATATGAGAAATATAGTAACTCAGAATGTGAACTAATAGCGGTAGAATTTGAATCTGAAAAATTGCATGAAACTAGTAATTATATAGACCCCCTCCTAATAAAACAAAGAGTTTGACTTAATAATTGAAAAATATTGGATGATATATGTAGAAATCACAAGGACTGGACTATTCTCCTATCTGGTGACTTCAACTTTCCTTTCGTAGAATGGAAAGAACGAATAGGAGATTGTGGTTGTACTTATACATATAAAAAGAGAGTAATAGTAGTGCAGAAGATAAGAGGCAATTTGAAAAGCTATTAGATATGCTACTAGAAATACAACATTCAACAAATAAATCACCTGCCAACAACGAAAGGAAAATACTTTAGACCTAGTATTTGTGAACGAGATGAATTATGTTAAAGAAATAATAGTTTATAATGCGAGTATTTCAGACCATAATGTCATAGAATTAACAGTTCATTCCAAAGCAAGTGAAAATAGAGATAAGCAAGAAATGAAAAAGTGGGAAGGATATGGAAAATACAACTTCTACAGTAAAAACAAATATAAAATGGTCAGAAATTATGAAGAATTAACAAAGATTTGGGATAACATTTTCGTAATTGATGACATAAGGGTAAACTACGGAGATATTATATAAAATATTGGAGATAATAGTGGAAAAATATATACCGAAGAAGAAAAGTAAACATCATTCATGCATACCAAGAGACAGAAGAATCTTGTTCCAGAAAATCAGAAAGTGGAAAAAAGGTCTTGCAAAAGAAAAAATGCATGGAAAGTTTATAGAACTAAAAGTAAGATAGAAAATGCAGAACAAAAGATTATACAATCAAAAGAAAATGAAAAACGGGACTTGGAAGAAAAAACCCTATTAAATATCAAGGAAAACCAAACCCAAAACTATTATACTCTATGCGAAGAAGATGAATAAAAGAAGAATAGAAATAGGCCCTCTGAGAATTGAAGGGAGATTAACGAATGAAAAAAAGGAAATTTGCAACATACTGGCAGAACGATATAAGAGAGAATTCACCCCTAGAATAGATAATGAAGATAATGATATAGAAGTAAGGGATGAAAATAGTGAATATTTAGCTGACATAGATATTAATGAAGCTGATATTGTGCAGGCTATTAATGAAATTAAAAATGGAGCTGCTGCAGGGCCTGATGGAATTCCTGCTATTTTGTTAAAGAAAGTAGTTCATTCTATCGCAAAGCCACTTGCAATATTATTAAGACAAAGTGTAGATACAGGCAAGATATATGATGAGCACAAATTAGCGTATATTACCCCTACTTTCAAAGTGGATCAAGACTAGAGGCAAGTAATTATAGGCCTGTGAGTCTAACATCACTATAATGAAAGTGTATGAAAGGGTAATGAAGAAAAATATTATGAAACATTAATAATAAAAAATAATTTGTTTAATAAAGGACAACATGGTTTCGTACCCGGAAAAAGTACACAAACCCAACTGTTAGTCCACCGTGAAAACATATTCAAAAATATGAAAGCGGAAATGAAACAGATGTGGTTTATTTAGACTTTGCAAAAGCTTTTGATAAAGTAGACCATAATATTATTAGCGAAGAAAATTAGAAAACACAATAGTCCGTTTTGGGGGGGGGGGATCAAAGTAGTGGAAGTATGGTTAAAAGAATTTTTACACAACAGAAAAAACATAGTTATTGCAAACGACGAGAAATCGGATGAAGCCAAGGTAATATCCGGTGTGCCGCAAGGTACGGTGTTAGCTGCAATACTGTTTGTTATTATGATTGAAGACATAGACAATAATGTTAAGGATTCGGTAGTGAGTAGTTTTGCAGATGACACAAGAATAAGTAGAGAAATTACTTGTGATGAAGATAGGAACGCTCTACAAAGAGACCTTAACAAAGTATATGATTGGGCAGAGGTAAATAGGATGGTATTTAACTCTGATAAATTTGAATCAATAAATTATGGAGACAGAGAAAGAAAGCTATATGCATATAAGGGACCTAATAATGAGACCATCACAAATAAGGAAGCAGTTAAAGACCTTGGTGTGATGATGAATAGGAACATGTTATGCAATGATCAAATAGCAACTCTGTTGGCAAAATGTAAAGCAAAAATGGGAATGTTGTTACGGCACTTCAAAACAAGAAAAAGCTGAACACATGATTATGCTTTATAAAACATATGTTCGTAGTACACTTGAATATTGCAATATGATATGGTACCCACACTATCAAAAGGATATTGCCACAAATAGAGAGTGTACAAAGGTCCTTTACAGCTAGAATAGAAGAAGTTAAGGACCTAGACTACTGGGAAAGACTAACAATTCTTAAATTATATAGTCTGGAAAAGGAGAAGAGAACGCTACATGATAATTCAGGCATGGAAACAGATAGAAGGAATAGCAGAAAATATCATGGAACTAAAAATATCAGAAAGAGCAAGCAGAGGTTAGATTAATAGTGCCCAAAAATATACCAGGAAAAATAAGGAAAGCACACAGGACATTAATCCACTACGCACCAGCATCGATAATGCAGCGTCTATTCAATGCGTTGCCAGCTCATCTGAGGAATATATCAGGAGTGAGCGTAGATGTGTTTAAGAATAAGCTCGACAAATATCTAAACTGCATCCCAGACCATCCAAGATTGGAAGATGCAAAATATACCGGAAGATGTACTAGCAACTCTCTGGTAGACATTAGAGGTGCCTCACACTGAGGGACCTGGGGGCAACCCGAACAAGATGTAAGGTCTGTAAGGTAAGGTAAGGTCTCTCTCTCTCTCTCTCTCTCGGCAAAAGATTGATAGACAGACAACAGATTGTTCAGTCCTCTTTTTCTCTCATCTCTGGAAAGAATGTATGTATTTTGGGAGGGGAAGAAGTGTTTGCCTACAGAAGTTCATTTCAATTTTTTGATATCAAGGAGTTTCTCTCTCTCTCCTCTCTCTCTCTCTGCTCTCTCTCTCTCTCTCTCTCTCTCTCTCTCTGTTATTGGCTGTCTATATATTTCTAATGGTAAAATATTTCAGATGACTTTGAAATTAAAATTAATAATACCAGTTCAATGGTATATTTGATGTAGGATGGTACTTTAAGTATACATTTGGTATTTGAATTTTCAAGATAGGCAAATATAAGCATTTTTAGAGGGGAGTTCTAACTATTCGCAGGTTCAAGCTATTCGCGTGGGTGACTGGTAACCATCCCCCGCGAATACAGGGGAACACTGTATGTTAACATGGAATCAGAGGAACTTATTTCTGATTAGAAATTCATTTCTTGATATAATGTGGTTTGGATCCTACAATAAGCTGTAGGTCCCGTTATTAGGTTACCCAATTGGTTTCCTAGCCACGTAAAAATATCTAATCCTTTGGGCTGCCAGCCCTAGAAGAGTTGTTAATCAGCTCAGTGGTCTGGTTAAACCAAGATATACTTAACTTTACCTGTGTATGTATGGTTGGGGGCCAGCTGTATTATTATCACTCATGTTGGACAGAAGCCATATGGAATGTGGAAGGAAAACTTGGGAAAAATAGTCCAAGGAAAAAATTAGCTTACAATGGAAGCTAAATTGCAGTTTTATGGATTACTTTTTTAAATAGTATTAATCTATGTCTAGATGAATGTAAAAGTTAAAAAAAATTCTTTTCCTGAAAATAATTATAAGGAGAATTTTATCTTATATTTATCTTATGTAAACTGATGGAAAAATTTGCTGTTAATCTGGAAGAGAGTATTGGCAAAGAACTAGTAATGCAGTTGTTGCTTCATTAGAGTTTATATCTAACTAGGAAAATTGTGGTGAATCAAATATCTACTTTGTTTCCATGTTGATTATTTGAAGGATAATACACTGATGTGAGAATAGCAGCCAAGAAATTTATCTGGAGAAGATGGTCAGGTTGGGGATTCTGGTGAGCCAAATGACACAAGTTCAGTGAAAAATGAAATGGCAAGAAACTTGAGTGTGTTTTTGTTCTCAAGCTCTTGATTAAGATGGACGCGAATGTAGGGGAATGTAGGTTAAAATGTACATAAGGTGATCCTATGTGACCAAAGGATGTGCTTGATAACAGTGCTTTAGGAACTGTAGCTGTATGACCGCAAACTTCTGTGAAAGCTGAGAGGTCTAAAAGGGATGGGACTTGCTTCTATACTTGATTGAAGCTTGGAAAGTGAGGCTGAAGGGGGAATTTTTATTCCAAAAGGTACTGTATAAGAACATTTAAGGTACTACTTTGTTGATGCATTCTTTGATTATAGTGTGGTTGATTATTTAATGACCCTATGATCTTGATAATTATGCTCATGAATTTTCATTGATGTTTTTATAGATGTTCATTAAAATATTTCAAAGTCGTTCCTTTTTCATTACATATTCCCTTCGGTCCTTTTCTGGAGAAATGGTGGTCATTTTCCACAGCCACAGCATAACTCAATACCCAAGCCTCAATGTGCAAGTAAACAGCCTGCATTCATTTTTGCCAATTTTGAGGTGAGCGTGACATTTGTCAACAAAATAAGCAATGGAGCATTGTCCTTGCAAAGCCATTTAGGGAGAAATCCTTTGTCAAAACAAGAACACAATAGGATGTATTGGCAACTTGAGCTTGGAGCTGTATCTCATGCAATGGTGAACAGTGATTTGGACTATGTATTGCTATTGTATCTCTATCCATAGTCTGTAATGAGAGGCATGAATTAAACAACTGTGCTGTGAAGCCTATGTTGATGCTGTTTGAACAAACTGCATTAGGAATGCAGGTAATTATGAAAACAGAACAGTCCAATGATAAACCGTTCACTATTTGAAAATTTCATTTATTGCTACAAATCCAACCATCACCATTTATGTAGGAGTAATCCTCAGCTCTCCCCTGGAAGTAGTACTTGTCAAAACATGACGATGGAGTGTTTAATTGGAGGTAGGCAGGTGAATGGAGGGAAACCCCCTCTGCCCTGCATTAAGTCAGCGCTTTTTCTTCAGCAGTGGTGGAGGTAAGACATCATGCCACACTCTGACTAACTATCCATCGAGTTGAAGCTTCTTTTGTCTTTTTATTTTCTTTATGTGTAGTGTTTGTGTGTGTGTGTGTTTTTTTTTCTTACAGGGGTAGGTCCTGAGCCGAGTGTGCTGTTGTACAAGGGTAGGTCCTGAGGTAAATGTGCAGTTCTACAGTTGATGGTCTCAAGGTAAATGTGCTGTTAATTTATTAATCATTTATTGATGAAAGTGTTTATAGTAATGTACAAATGTATAGGATATACTTATATAAATGTGACAATACTAGTGCATCACCTATACAGGGGTAAAATCTAAATAACTATCACAATCGTCCATTATTATACGTATAAATATATCATTTATGCACTCAACCATTAAAGCAGAATACAACAATTGAAACTATAAGAACATGTATTTCTTTTTATCTAGTTTCCTTTATTCCATTAATTCTTTTTATAATTAAATAAAAGTTTTTTGACAAGTTTTGAATATTTTCATGTGCCATTAAATGTTCTAGGAGTTGTAGCCTAAGGTTGCAAAATCCCACCTCATATTACTCACTAAGGGGTACTTAAGTAATACATGATCCTCATCCTATACTTCTCCACAGCTACAAAGACATCTTTCTAGTGATATTCTAGACCAACGTTCAGTTTCTATCTTGAATCAGTGAGAACCTAGCCATATTCTAGTACAGTGGTACCTTGACATACGAAATTAATCCGTTCCAAGGCGGCCTTCATAACCTGAGCTTTTCGTATCTTGAACCCCATTTTACATATAAATTGCCTAATTCGTTCCAAGCCCTACAAAAACACCCCAGTAAATTTTATAATAAAACTAAATTGACCAATAAACAATGAAATACAACAATTTGGACCATTCAACACCTAACTTAATACGTACTACTAATATGTACTACATAGTACCTGTAAATAAAGTGTATTAGTGTACATGGTATACAAGAAATACTGTACGTACATACGTACGTATGTAGTAAAATGTGGAACCTTACCTTTTGAGGGAGGTTATCTCCGAAAGTGGCAACAGAGGAGGAGGACAAACGGCAGAAAACTTGTTATAGTACGTACACTTAACTTTACGAAACACATTAACAAAACAGTAACACTTAACTTTACAAAAAAACTTAAAATTAAATTTTTTTTCCTTTTTTTATTTTTACATTCTTTTCTACTTTTTTATACTTTACGTTTTTTTTTTTTTTTTTTTTTTTTTTTTTTTTTTTTTTACAAAATTTCAATTTCTTCACCACTTAAAACTTTCTGTTTTTTCGTTGTATCAATTGGATCTTCCTTTTTGCTTACACCTACAAAAGGCCTCTTTAAAAAAATAAGTATCCAAGGAAGATTGCTTCTGCCTACTTTTCACAATGTTCCTGAAACAACAAACGTCATCGAACTGCGCAAGTATACGACCTGTGTAAGCCTTTTCGGGGTGTCTCTTTTCTACAAATGATTGCACCTTATGAAAAGCAACTAGAGCATCATTGATTTCTGCCGTTGTCATAGGGTCGTCCTCCTCCTCCTCATCGCTGCTAGAGAACTCTTCTTGAATGATGTTATGTTGCATGGCCTTCAACTTCTTCAGGTCATCTGTTATAAGCTCCTCTTGGTGGCAAGGATATGAAGAGCTAGTGGATGCCCACAGGAAAGAGCTAACCATTGAGGAGCTGTAATACCTTCAGCAGGAACAGCAACAGACGGCAGATGAGGGATCAGAGGAAGAGGAGGGATACTGTGCCTACTTCAGTGATCAAAGAAATGTTTACAAAGTGGAGTGATTTAAACAATTTTGTTGAGACACATCACCCTAACAAAGACGTTACAATCTGCCTCTCTAACATGTTAAATGACAATGCTTTGTATAATTTTAGGCATATATTGAAAAGACATCAGAAACAAATGTCTCTGGACAGTTTTGTTATTCAACAGGGGTCCAGTGACTCTCAAGCTGGTCCTAGTGCCAGTAAAAAGCGAAGTGGGGAAGTAACCTCAGCTAGTGCCACAAAAAAAACCTAGAGAAGTAAACCAGAAAGGTTCATGATACCTGAAGTCCTTTTGGAGGAGGATTTCCCTTCCAAACGGTAACCTCTCCTCTCCAATCAGACTTTCATAAATAAATTCACTCATAGGTAAAGAAAGACTTCATAGAGAGAGAAAGTACAGGATTGTCTTTGAAAGTTGTTCAGTGTTAATGCCTGATTCTGTAGTTTTAGATATAGGCCTACTTCCCATGTTGCCCTGTGTGACCTCTTGCCCTATCGTGTCCATCAATGGACTGCGTGGAAGCACAATTGCTTGGAATGCAAAATAATTATCACTGAAGTCACTTTGGTTAAATCTGAGTGTAGACTTATAAACAACTGAGTCTCACTTTCCCCATGGCTAACTGAGCTTTCATGAGGAAAATATTTTCAATCAATACAAAATCATAAGTATTAAATAGTCTCAGTGAAAGGACAGAGTTTATTATCTTTGGCCACTTAGTATATAATTTTTCCTTATTGCTTGGCAATAATCGATATATATATATATATATCTATATATTATATATATATATATATATATATATATATATATATATCTATATAGTATATACATTCAGATGTATTACTGAAGACGTATTCTACATCTTTATCACAGTAAGCCTACGGTATCAGAAACTGATCCAAGCGTGGGGAGAGCCAGCTGTGCGTATTGCCACATCTGCCCTAAACCTTTGATGGTAAGTGAGTGGACAGATGGAGTGAAATAAGACTCTGTAGTCTTTTTTTCAAAAAACATATTGAAGTAATGTTACCATTTCACTTCCACGGTACTTGTCCCCGTGGCCTTTCCAACCATCTGTTACAATGACCCACTCAAATAAGCCAGAAAGAAATGAGAGCTTACTTCCCTGACACAGGGGACACGTCCTGGGATTGATCTCTGATGGAAGGAGGATGAAGCAATTTCTTTCGTTTATGATTTCTCAGTCCTTATCCGTATTAAATAGACAACTGTAACTTCTTGTATATTAAAAATTAACGATGACTTTTCAAGTATAGCTAAATTTAACATAAAGATTCCTCCATTTTCGTACATAATCCATTCTGGAACCTCCCACCAAGTCTGAAACGTACAAAAACCAAAACAGTGATTTTGTATATGTAACTTGGCCATTAATTAAATAGCTATAGTTTCTAACTAAACGGCAGCTAAGATTTAAAATTCACAGTAGCGATTCTTTTTTGTTTTAGTGTAGGAATAGCCACGCCCACTATCGGGGAAGAGAGGAACAACTCGGCAAAGACCCATCAATTTGTTTCTGCTGTGGTTGATGACTGACGTCGATTCGCACCTGGTGGTTTGAAATTCCTGTCGGTTACCTGTGGTTCGCTAATTGGTGAAGTTCAGTTTACTGTTGGTAGCTTTTTGCTTAGAATTTTGTTTAAAGACTTTTTCTTCATTAAAGTGTGGCTCACACACAATTTGCCCTTCAGGAGTCAAATTTGTTCACCATCGTTATTGTGTGAGGAATGCATAGATTGGGATATTAAACAATGGAAAGTTTTGTCTTCTCATTTAAATAAGCTAGAAAGAGATAGGAAGAGAAAGGCTAATCTTAGACATGACAAGACGAATACTAATCAAGATAGTAATTTTGACTTACCTGTCTCTGTACCAGTGATGTCTCATATTCCTTCCCCAATGTTAACACCACAACCTTTACCTGACTCCCTCGTTAATGCCCCTGATGCCATTGCCAAATTAGAGTCAAAGATGGAGTCGAAATTCGACCATAAGTTTAGTATTATTTTAGAGTCTATAGCTCAATTAGGTTCTTCATTTAAAGCCTTAATGGAGAAGGTGGTGGTTATAGTGCAAGTGAATTGTTAGTGGAGAAGCTGGCTATCTGCCCCGCTGACTCTCCCAGGCAAAGGTCCTTGGCACACTCCCCTGAACCTGGGAGAAGCCATACCAGAAGGCCAAGGGAGGTCAATGGAGTCTGCCCACGGGTATTCGGCCCCCCTCAGAACCACCTGTTACATTTCAGTCTGGAGATTAGGCGCCAGTGGTGCTTCATGGAGAAGTCTAGGCCGCTGAAGAGGCCATTGTCAGAAGTGCCTGCTTCCCCTCAGGTGCCTTCTAAGAAGTCTAAAGGCATCTCTGCGGTGCAAGATCAACCTTGCAGTTTCTGGGATTCTCCAGAACGTTTTTCTTCTGTTTGGGAGGAGGAGAATAAGAGAGCTTCTTTCGTTAAACATAAAAGTGCGAGCATGTCTGGCAAATAACAAACATATATTGGGCTTATCTGGTTCCTTTTTGAATTGGTTCTTTCCAGAAGAGGAGGAGTTTCTCACACACTAACACCACCTGTCACTAGGAGTGTCCCGATCCAATTGACATTTGTTCTAGGTTAAGCCCAGGCTTAAAAGGTCAATGGTGTTTCGAATGCAAATTTAACTTATTTTTTATTTATGAAAATTATGAATTATTAAATAGAACATTTCAATTGATACAAATATTACTTAATTTTATCATGAATAGATATTTATTTAACAATACAGGCAGTCCCTGGTTTATGACGTTCCGAGGTTGTGACGCTTTCAATTATATTCATCAGCAATTATTTCCACGTTTACGATGCATGTTCCAGGGTTACAACGCTTACAACTCCTATCCGAAGGAAGAAATATGACTCCAAAAAGGCAAAAATAATCAATATTTGAAGATTTTTTGATGAAAAGCAATAAACATCAATTTACATAGATTTCTATACAACCAAAGTGTTAAAAGTAAGATTTTCTCAGGATTTTTTATGATGTTTGATGATATTCCGGCTTACAACGTGTCTCAAGAACAGAACCCCCGTCGCAAACCGAGGACTGTCTTAACCCTCTTATGCCGATTGGACGTATTAAACGTCCAGTCAAAATGTCTCCCGTATGCCGATTGGACGTACCATACGTCAACTCAAAAAAGTTTTTTTTTAAATTCGCGGAAAAATACTTATAGGCCTACCAGCCAAAAACTTTTGAATCACGCGCCTTGGGGGATGCTGGGAGTTCACGGATCGAGGTGTTATTTTGTTTCAAAGCATGACCCAAGTGCGCATGCGTGGAATCCTTCCTTCTCGCTCCAGCCAGCATCATCGTAGCATCATCCGTCAGCGATCTTTTGCCGCAATCGTGTTTGACTGAGCTTATGCGAGACTTTGAACATTTGTGTTGGTACAGGACGTTCATAGAGATGTCTGAACGTCGTATGACAAGCGAAAGGCGCGTTTTACCCGTCAGAAGGGATCGTGTTAGAAGAGTTTTGGACTTTGATGCTGGCGAAGGACCCAGCACCCAACCTGACCTCGCTCCTCAACGCCGTTCTGTGCGATCACGTGTCGATGAAAGTGCTTCGAAAGTGTCTCATTTGCCGTTAGTAACCCCAAGGAAGCATCGTGCCGTCCTTAGGGGCATTCATAGGAATTTGGGAGGGCTCAAACCAAGGGACATTGACGAATATTTATCGGAGCTCGATCGAGAGCATTTGGCAAGACCTCATTTTGATGGCGGTTGGTCATCCAGTGACGAGGACATAACTCCCGATGATAGTGATGATGAGGAATATTTGCCCCCAATGTCCGTTCGAGGGTCACATCCCGTAAGTGAATTAGAATTTAGTAGTTTATGAGGGGGAATCTGAGGAGGGGGAGGACGATGATTTAGGATCAAGTTTTGTTGCCGATGATGATGGGGATACAGAAAGCAAAGGCTTGAGTTGAGAGATGGGCCAGTGAGGGGGTTCGTGTGGAAATCGTGCCTGTGCGCGCAGGGGCACGTAGAAGGTCGGATAGTCGCGCTAGCCAAGGGTCGTCCGAGAGCGACGATGGGTGGACAGAGGACCCCACACCACCTAGCATGCATCCATTTAAGGCAGCACCTGGTCTCATTGTACCTGTTCCCCTGACTGCTCTGGGTTTTGTTCAGCTTTTCCTTAAGCGGGAATTGCTGGAGTACCTGGTAGCAGAGACGGCGGACTACGCCAGGTATTGCCGTGATGAACTGGGCACGACATTATCATATCACTGGCGAGGCTGCAACCTCCCTGACATGGCGCATTTTTGGGGGCTCCACGTTTTTTTTGGATTGATTCCTGCTGCCGACGTCAGGCAATATTGGAGGCGTAATTTTTTTTTAAGTACGCCCAATGTGCCCGGCGTTATGCCCCGTGATACTTTCCTGGCGTTGGACAGATATTTCAACGCCTTCAACCGAAGGGCCATACCCCGGAATAACTCTGATCGCCTCATTTTAGTGCGCCCAGTGTTGGAATATATTCGTGAACGCTGTAAAACTCTCGTGATTCCTGGAAAGAACCTTTCTTTAGATGAGGGGATGATGCCTTACAAAGGACGTCTAAGCATCAAAGTGTATAACCCCAAGAAGCCGAAGAAATATGGCGTGAAATTTTTTTTTATTACCGAGGCCAACACTGGCTACGTCGTGGACTTTTCGGTGTATTCCGGGGTCTTCTCCACGATGCGTGAAACTGTTTTCGGGCTTGTGGATCGTTTCTGTAACCAGGGATACCACCTGTTTATGGATAATTATTATAACTCAGTATCCCTGGCCCAGGAACTGTATGAAGCAGGTGTTCACGTCAGTGGTACCCTTCGCTTCGGTTGGTGCGTGGGGCCCCGAATTCCCTCAAGAGGTACGCTAGCCATCCGCAACATCTGGTAAGAGGAGAGACACAGTGGCGGCGGAAGGGAGCTGTCTTCGTCATCTGTTGGAAGGGTGTCCGACTCGTCCCCATGATTACGAGGAGCCACGAACCTGTCCAAGAGGAGATCGTGCAGCGGAAGAAGACGCGTCGACAGGGCCGAGTTGTGAATGAGCAGTTTCGTGTAGAGCGCCCTACCGTCATTGGGCACTACAATAGGCACATGGGAGGAGTTGATCTCTTTGATCAACTCATCCAATATTATCCCTTCGCCAGGAGAACCAGGAGATGGACCCAAAAGCTCCTGAAATACATTCTGCAGTTGGCCCTCCAAAATGCCTACGTACTCTACTGTGGCTACTCACTACGGTCCCGATCTACGGAGGATGAGCCACTTACAGTTCCTCGAGGCAGCCGGGGAAGCCCTCATCAACTTTGATCCCGATGAGTGGCCTTCCATGTCTGCCCCCTGCCCCGAGCTGTAGATCTACCCATAGAGGAAAGGGCAGACCTTAGGGGTGCCTACCTCAGGCATCCTGCTGCCGCCGCCCCTGCTGCCGACGCCCCTGCTGCTGACGCCCCTGCTGCCGCCGCCCCTGCTGCCAATGCCCCTGCTGCTGACGCCCCTGCTGCCGCCGCCCCTGCTGCCGCCGCCCCTGCTGCCGCCGCCCCTGCTGCTGACGCCCCTGCTGCCGCCGCCCCTGCTGACACCCCCACCCGCGCGCCTTCTCGTCGGGTAGTGGACCCTCCGTGTCGGCTGATGCCAGGGGATCACACACTGGATCTCCCAGAAGGGCGCTGGCAGAAACGGTGCCGGGTGTGCCATATAAATGGCAGAAGGAGAGACACCCGGTTCTTCTGTCGCACCTGCAAGATAGCTCTATGCAGGTTTGGGGAGTGTGACCGCAAATACCACAGTGCGGTCTTCTATTGGAGTACGACTCGGCGGCGGTCAAGGGAGGGCGCACGGGACCGCGCCCTATCCCAGCGGCCGTAAGGGCGCGCGTCTCCCTCCTCCACTTGTACCTAGTCATGTCGAGAGGAAAAAAATGCAAGACTCTTCAATGGAGGAGGGAGAAAACAAGAATAGAACGAAGAGTCAGGATTAGGAGTGAGTATTCTGCATTTGTTTTATATTTATTTTTTTATTTATTTTCAAGTTGTTATATCTCAGTATCTATGCATGAATACGATATTTCATTGTATGCAAAAAGAAAAGTGTCACCTGCATTCCTTTTATTTATGTATTCGTAACCAGAATCGGAAAATGTAATAAATAAAGAAACCACGACATATATAGTATATATACTATATAATAATATATTATAATATATATGATAATATATTATATATATATATAGATAGAGATATATACTATATATGATTATATAATTAATAATATATATATCTTTAATTTTTTTAATTTTTTTTGTTGGTATTATGGGTAAGCAAAATACATAACTCTAGTAATCTTTCATTATTTTATCTTAATTTGAAACAAATTTGAAGTCTCTAGAACAATATGTGGATTTATGGTGAATTTATGAAAAAAATATCTTTCTTCCCTCCGCGCGCCGCTTCGCGGCCGAAAATCTCCTAAATGCGTAGATCGCATTATCCTAATATTTGCTCCTTTTCATATTAGCCGTTTTGTAGAGTTTCATATATCAAAATGTGCGCAAATTCATGAAGAATACAACAAAAAATAATTAAAGGTTGTAGCTTTTCTCATTTC